>NC_080715.1:35419354-35604354 GCF_019097595.1 Hemibagrus wyckioides | reverse complement strand
TCCTCCCCTAGTCCAAAGACATGTGTTGTAGGCTGACTGGAATCTCTAAATTGTGTCCTGACACAGACGGGCATCATGTCCAGGATGTACCTTGCTTTGTTGGTTAGACTCCAGATTCCTCGCAATCCAGAAGGATAAATGGTGTAGAGGATGGATGGATGGATGGATGGATGAATGGATGGATGGAAGGATGGAAGTTCTTCTTCATTAAAGGCCATAAGTAGATATGATACTTCACTTCTACAGGTCAAGACCTTCAGTTAATGTTCACAACAATGTGATCTCAGTGACTCAGCGTGGCATGGATGATGGTGTCTGTAGAGCAGGTTTCAGTATTTTAGAAACTGCTGGTCTCTCTGGATTTTCACCCACAACAGCCACACAAAATGTTGTGAAAAAGAAAAGAAATCCAATCCAGTAAGCAGCAGAACTGTGGGTGGAAACGAACTACTGATGATAGAGGTCAGAGAAGAATGGCCAAACACTTTCAACCTGACAGGAAGTGTAGAGTAACTCCAATAACCACTCTGCTCTGGAGAGCAGAAAAGCGTCTCATCTCTTTGAGACAGATGGGCTACAACAGCAGAACCACATCGGGTTCCAATCCCTTCAGCCAAGAACCGGAATCTGAGGGTACAGCAGGCACAGGCTCACCCAAACCAGACAGCTGAAGATTGGAAAAATGTTTCGCTTGGTCTTTCTCCAATATTCCATTTTTATCAGCCCTTTGCTACATCTGATGCCTCACTTTGTGTGTGTGTGTGTGTCCATTTGGTTAAACTCAGTAATTATGCTCAGATGTTCTGGTGGTAGCTCTGGACTACGAGAAAATTTGCTAAGAACTAATCAGTAACATCTATCCACCTGGATTTGACTACAATAGCATACAACACCAGACTCGCTTTGACATTCTGTGAGAGAAAGTCACTCATGATCTGTCATGTTCAGGGAAAAATCTTAAACTGAAACTTTCAGGCTATGCTTCAAACACTCATCTCTCTTTCTCACACTATTCCCCCAGACCTCCCCCTCTCCAAATCTCCCACCCACACACAGACAAAATCCCATTTTTTTTTGAGATGACCCGAAACAGGATGTTGATCTGAGGACACACCCACTGGTTGCAAAGTAGGAAAAGAGCCAGACAAACAGACGCCCACACTGGGTCTGGATCTTGGACTGAAACTGTGGTTATTATTAGTGGAAGGAAGATCAGCCATGCACTTGCCAAACACTGAGAGAGACTCAAATCATTTCTTCCCATACAGATGATATTTAGGTTTCTAGGTAGGTCATAGCTGCAGGAAATCGGAGAGAAGTTGCTGTATTTAGAGGTGAGGTGGTTAGGGCCACAGACAAAACCAGAACATTGCAATGTCTGAATAAAGTCACCGCCAAAAGTATGAAAAATGCTAAAGATAATATATGATAAGAGATGAAACATCGGCGTTAATTTAGGTCAAGCTGTTGAAGAATAAGAGTGAAGGTGATTTTATTAAACCAAATGTGTTAATGGAATAACAACCTACACTTTTCTTGCAGCAACGATACAACAGACACATACAGTCAGATTCATAAGTATTTGAAAGCATTGTAACAATTTTTGTCAGGCTGTCTCTGTACACCAGAAGAAGAAAAAGAAACAGCCTTTATTTTCTTCCACATATACATTACAGCAAGATGAAATTCTTTTTGTCACATATCCCAGGTTAGGAAGTTGGGGTCAGAGCGCAGTGTCGGCCATGATACAGAGATCCCTGGAGCAGAGAGGGTTAAGTGCCTTGCTCACAGTACTCCCAACAGTGGCAGCTTGGCAGTGCGACTTTCTGATAAACAACACAGAGCCTTAACCGTTCGAGGCACCACTGCTACACAAGGGATTTAAAACAAAGCAATCAAGATGTAACTGAAGTGTGGACTTTCAGCTTTCATTCAAAGAGGTTTAACAAATATATTGCAACTGTTTAGAAATTACAGCAATTTTTTTATACTAAATTTTATCTCTTAAAATATTTAGACAAAGAAATTTAATAATACAGTGGAACCTCGGCATGTGAATGTCCTCCCTTACGAATTTTTCGCCTTAGGAATTAAAATTTTACAAGAAATTTGCATCAGCACACGGAGCATTTTTGGCATACGAATGAACCGAACCAAACGGGATGCCAGCTAAGTTGTGCATACGTCCGGGAGCCGTTCAAAACTTGTTTGCATCAGCGGAAAGCCAACTGAAGTGAGTTTACAAATTTTATGAATTTTTTCAGGTACTGAAAGCTGTTTGGAAAGAGTCAACCCACGATACCAACACTGCCTTCGGCATGCGTTCAAAAGCTAGATGATTTTTCGGGCGTTTTTTTTGTTGACAGATTGGTGGTGTGGGTGGTCTGTTTTATTTTTAGCCAAAGCTTGGTGGCACGACTTCCTGTGAGGAGCCTTGACATGGAATGCTTGGCTTGGGTCAGTTCTTTGTAAGCAGCCATACAGTTTACATTTGCTTTGTATTGGTCATATTGCTCATATTATTGGGTGGCTGGAACGGATTATCTGCATTTACATTATTTCTTATGGGAAAATTAGTTTCGTAATACAAACTTTCACCTTAAGAACTCGCCTTCAGATAGAATTAAATTGGTATGTCGAGGTTCCACTGTAAATATAATTATTTTTTTTATGACTTGGATGCAAATCCTTAGCAGTCATTGACTTCCTGATGTCTGAAACCCAGACATTTCCCTGTTTGTTTGCTTGAGTTTTATCTTCAGTAAATGAAAAGCGAGCTCAGTTGGATTGAGTTCAGGTGACTGACTTGGTTATTTCTTCTGTAGCTTTTGGGTCGGTTTTGGGGTATGTTTTGGGTTCTTATCCATCAGTTCTGTCCTATTGGTTTTGCTGTGTTTTCCTGAATCTGAGCAGAAAGTAAAGCTCTATACACTTCATCCTGCTACATCTATCAGCAGTCACATCATCAATAAACACCAGCGGCTCAGTTCCACAAGCAGACGAGCATACCCATGCCTTAATGCTGCCTCCACCATGTTAGACAGATGATGTGCTAGGCTTGGGGTCATGAGCCCTTTCTTTCCTTCACTTCTCTCCTCTCCTTTGATTATTCTGGTACAAGTTCATCTTGATTTCATCTGTCTACACAATCTTGAACTGGCCAGGATTTTTTTAGATGACTAATCTGGCCTTTGTGTTCTTGAGTGTTACCAGAAGTTTACATGTTGAACTAAATGCTCTGCATTTACATTCATGAAGGTGTTTCTTGACTTTGACAACGATCCTCCTGCCTCCTCTGGAGTGTTCTTGGCTTGGCTAGAGGTTATGTAAGGGTTTTTCTTCACTAAGGAAAGAATTCTGCAATCATCCACTAGTTGTCTTCTGTGGCTTTTCTTTTAGTGTTGTAGTGAACTCGCCACTGCATTCAGTACAATTGTTGATCTGGCCACTAAAGTTTCTGCCATCTGTCTGACAGGTCTGTTTTTATTTTTTTGTCTGTTTGATGGTCTCCTTCACTTGTATTGACATCGCTTTGGACCACATATAAAGAGATACCATGAACAATTGCAACAAAATGCAAAAACTCTTTCAAAATCAACTCCATAACTTTTATCACTTTAATTTGTCATGAAATAATGAAAAAACAGGCCTCACTTTGGTGATGAAGCTGTTTGAAAGTCAACTGTCCAATTACTTTTGAGTATGAAGGGAGGGGGGTGTAAAAACAATGGCTTTCCAATCTAATATTAATGCAACATCTCGATTGATTCATTTTAGATCCGTTGTCTAGAGGCCAAACTGTCATTTTTATTTAGACTGATTTCGTTTAATGCTTGCCAACTTCTCACCATTACATTTTTTAATTGCTTTTACGTTACATCTTTTACATCTTATTACATCTGACAGTGAACAGGGGGAAATATTTCCTTTTTTAGTCAGAATTTTTAATCCCTGGGGCTCTTTGACTCCATGATGAATTTGAATGGGACACACAAATTATTAAGAAATTATATATATATATATATATATAAAATTGTTATATATATATATATATATATAAAATTGTTATATGTATATAACTTTCTCAGCATAAACATTATTCTGACTACATCCTGTAGTCCTGATCAAGTGTAGATCATTTATAAGTGCCTTATTACTGTTATTTATCTTATAGCACATTTAATTAACAAATATCGGTAATTATTTAGTAACTGCAATAAAATGTAAGGAATGTAGCATCGTATGCAGTATTTCACAGCGGTTTAAAGGGTTAACTTGAGGCCTGTGAGATTTTTTCCTTTCCTTGGCTGGTTTTACACAGTTACAGAAGTTAGTGCTAGCAAAGAGATAAATCATATTAAAATAAGGCTCATACATGAATTTATAGCAGAAATCTATAATATTCCGTGATGTTTTGGTTCATTTAGACTGGACCGACTGACTGGTTGAATATTTAATGTCATGCTCACATACCCCTGAGTCAAGTGCAGTATATTTCTCTCCTCTTAGTACTGGATTTATTTCTATAATATGCCTAAAATGAATTACTCACAAAGATACAATGAGGATGAAGTGTTAAAACCTGCGATCAGTGAAATTTCCCGTCAAATATTTTACCCTCCATTAATTTGCCCCCCATTCTGCTAAAGAAATCCCAGATCTGTCATAAAACCGATGATTACGCTAAAGATGGATTGGTTTTTAGCTTGACGTATCGTCTCTGGGGGGGTTTTTGCTCTGCAGAACACTCTTGTTGACTCGTCAGCAGAACACGAAGCCCCCTGAGGTATTATTATGCATAATGACGATAAATCACCCACAGAAGTCGACTTCAAACAAGCGGCAGCTCACGCCAGATAACAGGTTTCTGCTGAATCAGAATCCAACAACATTTTTCGAAGATTAATCAGCGGTTTATTAGTATGACTCAGTAGGTTTGCTGTAAAACGAATAGTGTCTGGGCATGCAAGAGAACAAAAGAAAACCTGCAGAAAAGAAAGAGAATCTTTTTTTCAGTGAAATTCCTTCCCATAATTTGTGATAAGAGCCTCTACATGTGGCCTGCACTTTTCAGTCCTGCCACCTGATGTTCTGAGGTGAGGAGTGGATCTCGTAGGAGGGAAGAAAAGGTCGGGGATTTAAAGGGATTATAGTGATAAGGAACAGCAATACATGAAGGACTCCAAAATACAGCTGGTTATATGCTCTTAAAGGAGAAGTTCAGTTCCAGAACAAAACTCTACAAATAATTTCCTCAGCCCCTTGTCATCCGAGATGTTCATGTCTTTCTTTCTTCAGTAGTAAAGAAGTTTTTTGAGGGAAAAACATTTCAGGATTTTTCTCCATATAGTGGACTTCAATGGTGGACGTGAGTTTGACCTTCCAAAATACAGTTTAAATGCAGCTTCAAAGATCTCTAAACCATCCCAGTCCAGGAAGAAGGCTCTTATCTAGACAAACCATCGCGCAGTTTCTTAGAAAAATAAAAAAAATTGTAAACATTTTAAATACAAAACCTCGTCTAGCACTAGCTCGGGGATGAGTGTCTGCGATGCTACGTATTATGTAATCACGTCGGAAGGTCACGCGTGATGTAGGCAGAGCTACAGACCCAGTGTTTACAAAGCGAACGTGCAAAGACCAAGGAAGTGCAAATAATTCAAACACTCTTTACTAACAAAACGGTACATATAACTTTGTGTCATTCCACACAACAACTTCTCCATGCTAGTAAACACCAGGTCACCCTTCCGATGTGATCAAGTAGTATGCAGCGCCGAAGACGTGCATCCCAGAGCTAGTGCTAGACGAGCTTTTGTGTATAAAAAGTATACAGTTTTTTATTTCTCTAAGAAACTGAGTGATGGTTTGTCTAGATAAGAGCCTTCTTCCTGGACTGGGATGGTTTAGAGATCTTTGGAGCTGCATTTAAACTGTATTTTGGAAGGTCAAACTCACGTCCACCATTGAAGTCCACTATATGGAGAAAAATCCTAAATGTTTTCCCTCAAAAAACATCATTTCTTTACGACTGAAGAAAGAAAGACATGAACATATTGGATGACAATGATTTTTGTTCTGGAAGTGAAATTCTCCTTTAAGTAACTATTGAGCAGTAACTTGTCTTATTTGCTTAACAAAAATTTTTCAGAATGCCTCAATTTCTTGTAAAAGGAGGGACAATAAAAGAACTTTTCATCACGAGTGCTTAGTCAAGATTGATTCATGATTCGTGTCAATTTTTGATGGGACAATCCAGGTAAAGCTCATGACACATACAGATGCAGATGAAAATCTCTCTCTCTCTCTCTGTCTCTGTCTGCACTAATGCATGAATAAAAGCTTGAACAGCAGAAAACACACACCAGACTTCATCCAGCAGCACAAAGCGGCATAATGACAGATTTAAAGTATCAATTATGTTTTAGATTGTATTTTTAGAAAATGGGAGTGTTATAATTTGAAATAAGGAAACAGAGAGTTTAAGTATTAAAGCGTCTTTTGTTTGAGGATCTTTTCCACATAGACGCTCGATTGTATCCTGCAGAAAGTGAAGCAGAGCAGATGGGTGGGGAGACAGACGGCTCATGTATCAGTCGATGGAGAAAGCAGCAGCTATCGGCAGAAGGAATCAGCTCTGGTAGAAGCTGCTGTGCTGATGAGAGAGGGTCTTGTGTTCAGAGCTCACTGCTCCAGTCTGAGTGAGTCAAGCCTCTAGTGAACGTCTCTGGGCTGTGTTCCAAACACACCACACTACGCTATGCTACGCTGCTGCCGTGCGAACGTAGAGGCCCGCGATGTACCGCTGATCTATTTGATAGTAGCAGGATTCAATAACTGTTTACGCCCTAGGCTGTGGTACTGACTTAAAGCCTTTTCCTGTTTTTTTTCCCTCAAGTCTATAATAACTTAACAATAACAAATGTGGAATTAAGAAGAGCTCACTGAAAATTTTCGATTTTATACACTTTATATTGCAGAAACAAGTATATAATAAAGACAAACATCTGCATCTGTAATAAAGATTCTTCTTCATAATTGTTATCAGCTGCTTTAATCGTTATTTTCAAGATGCATCTGAATTTCTGCCAGACTGAAAATAGAGACTAACATAACAGAAGCTGTACATAAGCACTGGACTGGATGTAGATTCATCAGCAGCTGAAATGACTGTCCAAGGATAAAAGAAGTGGATTGACCTAAACTTAATAAAACAGTGTTCATGTTACTCAGTTACAGATCTCAGACAGTTTGTGTGTGTGTGTGAGTGAGAGAGTGAGAGAGAGAGAGAGAGAGAGAGAGAGACACACAGACAGACAGACAAAGAGAGAGAAAGAGAGAGAGACACAGAGAGAGATGGAGATTCCAATGACAGGATCATTCACAGTTCACAGTCCTGCCAAACTTTCTTTTTCACCCATACCACATCACATGCATCTATCAACATAAACTATTTTCAAAGCTGCAATTTGTTTTTGTTTTTTTGTTTAGCTTTGTTTATTTTTCTAAGAAAGAAAGAAAGAAAGAAAGAAAGAAAAGTTTCATTATGGGAACCAGCCAAGGTCCATCCAAGGTCAAAGCGGTCAGATATTCCTATCAGTTTTTCTACTTTGTTCCTTCATTAGCACTAAAGTCAAGCTCTTACTCTAATACAGTGACTCATATTTCCTGAGGTTTGTAAAGATTGTGTCTTGTGACACTCAGTTATTTCTTAACAATAATAGCTGCAAGCAGCGATTCAGGGGGCCAAGCACTGTCAGTTCTGTTCTAACTAGAAAAAGCCCAGACGTTACTGTTACAATCAGCGCTTACTCCCATGGAGCTAAATTTAAATATGTGACATATATTTAGCAACATGTTGTAATGTTCAATGTCACTATATAAAATCTGTGCTTTGATATGATCTCACTTCCTGTTTGTCAAAGAAATTTTGTAGGTCATGAACAAAAAAAACACAAAACTCTGAGCCAGTAGATTTTTTTCCTATTGATCCAATGATGCTATGATCTGAATTTTGTGTTGCCTGGACAAAATGCGTAGGCTAAGATGAAAAACTAATTTGTTTTACGTTTCACAATGGCAGAAAAGTAATGTAACTGTAGGTCCAAAAAAAAATAAAAAAATATCCCAGATCACTGTTCCACCAAACTGTATAAATAACGTGCTAAGCATTGTGGAAGCAAAACCAAAAGAAATGTCCTAATAAAATAAAATACAGATCCACAGGGTTAGTTTTTAGCAGTGTCGGATATTTTGACACTTTCTTTCGAAGACTAGAGAGATCTTTTCACTCAGACAGACAGACAGACAGACAGCTTTCCCTTTCTCTCTTTCGGTTTAAAATACTCTTTTCTCGCTTGTCTATTTTGACAGCCTGAAGCATGATTGAACTATGTCTCTCTCTCTCTTTCACAAACACACACACACACAAAGCTAAAGGAAAGATGAAGTTTTCGAGCAAAATTCAGTCACAAGAAGTAAAAAGCTTTTTTTTTTTTGTATAACATAGCAGCCAACAAAGAACAAAAGAGTCACACACACACACACACACACACCCCCACCAATTTCCATATCAAAGTGTACATCATCAAAAGGTACCACGTTGACACTAAAAGCTCTCACGGCTCTCAGCTATGACTCCAGACCTTTATTATAGTTGTATTCGTGCTGTGTGACACGAGCCAACACTAATACAGAATATTAAATATTAACTACATCCCAGTAACAGAGCAGGAAATATCTGTCTCTTTTCAATCACATGAATCACCATATGAAATGAATTACAGTTCTACAGAGATACTTACATGGAAGCAAAATAAATATTAAAAAAAATAAACACACTCCGTGACCAGTCAGGGTTTATATTTCTATCCTAAGGAGAAAGTTTATTGGCAAATACGAGTGTTGTTTTTTTTTTAGCATTTTTTAGTTACGTTGTCAGTGCTGGTTTTGCCTGGGTGCCTGATTTCACTTTCACACACTGTACTTCCTTTTAAACAGTTAAAGAAGAAACTAAAAGGCTTGTCACACTGCGTTTAACCCCGGGTTATTGTCGTAAGAAATGTCAAAAGACAGAAAGCGTGTGAACTGGAGTGATGAGAAGACGGTATTATTCTTACAGTTATGGTCAGAAAAGTCTGCTCAAGACAAATCGGATGGCACGGTCAGAAATAACAGAGTATTTAAGGAACCGACTGACAAATTAGCTGTATTCAGCGTTGGTTGCTAGGCACCATGTAATTGCGACTCTCCACTCTGCATAAATAGCATCTTGTAGAGAAGTGTTGATTTCATAATGTGGTCTCTCGAAGCATTTACTAAATACATAAAAGTTGTTTGTGTCATTCGAAAGTGGCGTATCCAGTCACTGTCAGTAAATGTGCCACTTGCAATGAAACGCCACCAGTGATGACTTCTGGGAGTGACCCATAATTTCCGAGATGAGGATACGACTGTAAACAATGACGCAGCTGAACAAGTAAACAATAGTCTCTCCACACTTAAAAGAAATTCAAAGAAACATTCACATACTTTGCTCCTTGTTTTCTTACTTCTGTACTTTGTGCGTCTCATGAGGCTTAAAACAGCTAAAGACCTACGAGGTGAGAAAAGCGTGTAAACAGGTTGTCTGCTGTTCATCCAATCAATGACAGTGACACCGCAAATATGCAAATAAGAATGTTAACCCAGGGTTTAGGAATGTACAGTGTGAAACGTCTGTTAATGAAAACCCAGGATTAACAGTTAACCCCAGGTATAGTATGAGGAGTGTGAAACGTGATTACAGTTAACCCAGGATTTCATTTATCCGGGGTTTAGTGAAAAGCCCTTAAGTGCATCAAATAATCTGTGTACCCTTTGGAGTCGTTCTTCCTCGTGTTGCTCGTTATAGACCTAAATCAACATCAGTGTCTGGGGTTTTCTACAAAATGCCTTTTTTGCATTAATTTGTCTGAATAGAATTGAATAGTTTAGCTACACCTTGGTACAACCAGCTAAAGCACAACAACAACTGCTGTGGATGGAACCACTCAGAGACTCACCGACTTTGAACTACCGTTACATCAGTCAGCTTTCGGCAGGAAGGAATTAATGCTACAATGAACTCAGTAACTACACTGACCTATTGGTTCCTCAAGATGAGGACGTCTTGAGGAACTAATAGGTCAGTGTAGTTACTGAGTTGCTGTTGTAGAAAGGACATTATCAACATTTACATTATTTACTGTCCAGTGTCACCCAGATGAGGATGAGGTTCCCTTCTGAGCCTGGTTCTTCTCAAGGTTTCTTCCTCATATCACCTCAGAGAGTTTTTCCTCACCATCGTCATCACAGGCTTCTCATTAGGAATAAATATTAGAGATAAATAGTAACCTAACTTTAAACTTTATCATTTTCTTTCTATGTTTCTATACTTCTGTAAAGCTGCTTTTAGACAATGTTCATTGGTAAAAGCGTTATACAAATAAACTAAATTGAATAGCAAATAAATAAATAATCCATCGTTTTTATCATGCCATTTGTAATGCACTAGCAACTGTCTATAATGTCAACTGAATCATTTTTCACCTCAACCAAACTGTTCCAACCAAATTCAATCCAACCCAAAGCCATGGTCGCTCGATAACGAGTGTAATGTACACAAAGCCTCATGAATGAGTGATGTAGCTCTGTTATAGACTCCTGTTCCATCAGCTCAGTGTGAGGCCTTGCCCGTGATGTCTAATCTGTCTCAGCTTGCTCTAAAAGCACTCAATTAAACCTAAATCACATCTTTATGTGCCCTTGAATGGCTATTGATTTTGTCCTGAGGTTTAGTTCCATTAATACCTACGCTATCAAAAACACTACAGGGTCTGTTTGATCTCTAATACCATGTAGCGGGAAACAGCTATCTAACGGCACGGAGCTCTCACCTTCATGAAAGTGTAGTTCATAAAAAAAAACAAAAAAAAAACAGAGCCTCTGAGCTTGCTTGTAGCAAGAGAAAATCCCAGGCTTCTAATTACGGAGTGAATTGTTTCTTCTTCTGTGTAATTCTTGCACAAAACAGACCTCCTGTAAAGCCGGCTACAGCCATGTGCTCAATACTGACGTCTAGACAAGAAAGATGACCCATCACAGGATGAATAAAATTTCTAAAAGCGACATTTTTGGGTTTGATGTAGTGAGCACTTAATTATTCACATTTGCACACATCAATATTCAGAGCTCAGGTGTAGCTACAGATTTAAGGTCCAGGCTGAAGTTTCAGCACATTCACCGTCTGGGTTTCATGTGATTCTGACCTCGAGCATGAAGCCAGACATGAGATCCGGCATTAACGTGCCGGTTTGACGTAACCACAATGTGCCACACTAAATCTCAAGGACTATATCTCAAGGACTGACCTTTTATCTGGAAAAAAAATAATAAACACATTTCACAGTTTATGTATCCTTTTACAATTTCCTTATAGGCGAGGACATCACATGAACAGAAAACATCATCTCGAGTCTACATTTGGTTGTGCGAACAAATATCTTAATTGTCTATAATATATATATGTTAAAACAATATTAAAATTTAATATAATAATAATAATGATCATAATAATTAATAAATAAATAAATAAATAAATAAATAAATAAATAAATAAATAAATTCCTTGTACATGTAAAACCCACAGTACTTGGCAATAAAGCTGATTCTGATTAGCAAGAGTTAATGTTGAAGCCTTATTGTAAACCAAATTCACACTTACGCAACATATTAGACATCTATTAAATGTTGTTTTCTAATGCTTGTTATCTAACATATATTATTTTTACTCTTGCTTTCATGTTGCACTGAGACTTCTTCAGTCCACATTTTCTATCCATTCTATTTTTTTTAGGGTACTTTTTGTTGAATAAAGTCTCAGACACTGCTGGAAAACAATGTTAATGATACTACTCTATTTTAACCTTTGTGATATGAATCTGCATAAAAAATGTAAAACAATAATATTAATTAATGCAAATATTCCTAAATTTTGGACTGTAACCTCCCTGTGAATCTTTCCCCAAGTGAATACTGAAAACATTTAGACATGCCTTTCAAGAACAAGAAAATCCTTGCATTAGGTAAGGAAGATGTATTGAACATGGTGTAGACCATCAATTAAAATAAAATTTCATCTAGGAAAAAAAAACAAAGAAAACGTCCCCTCAAGTCAGAATTCCTACTTGGAATTCCTACTGATTTGGGTTAATCAGTATCAACTGCAGCTGAGGTCAAAACTCTGTCCTAATTTCCGAGTCTGGCTTCTTTCTTAGCAGGAGGTATTTTTAAAGTAATCTGTTTAAAGTAACTTGGTAGTTAAGGAACGTGTTGCCAAACTCTGATGCCTTAAATAATTAAAAAAAAACCTTCGATTTATGTGAAGCTCATTTCATTACAGAGTCAACACTTGGAAATAATTTCATCTGCTACTTTCACCGGTTGGTTCCAGCTGTCATTACTCCTGAGTCAGAATAGCAGACTCGCATTTCAACAGCCCCACACACACACACACGCCTCTGCTTTCATAACTACTTAGAACTACTTTGCAAGAGAAATAGAGCTGATTTTTCTCTCTGCCAATCAGAGATGCTTTAAACAGACAACAGGCTCTCTGACTCCTTTCTATGGCTTCGTGAGGAGTAATTTGGACGAGGACGAAGGTTAATGGTGCAAAGAAAAAAGGGGAAAAAAAGCTATTCAGGTAGCAAATGGGAAATGAGAGAGTATAAATTCCAGCATGCTAAAAGCTTTCAGAGCTGAAACTGAAGCATCTGATCATTACGAAGTAGACCACAAAAATCAAAGAAGTAAATATATTGAAAGTATCCGCTTTTTCTTTCCTTTTCTTGTGGAACTACTGACAGATTGCTAAATTATTCAAAATGATATCAAGTTATTCAAGTCTTTCATTATGAATCAGCGGAAATGTCAACTGAAGCATTTAGAGCATAGACTAACCAACCTCAGCGTGTCGAAGTCGTCACACTTACCTTGAGGAAAGAAAAAATGAGAAAACGTACAAACCCACTACGCCAAAATAAGCAGATAATCTTTATGGCCAAAAGTATGTGGATACCTGACCATCAGCACCATAAGTCAAGTCAAGCAGCTTCATATTGCCATTTCAGTGAGAGAATTTTGTACACATATGTACTGTTGAACATCCCATTCCTTATATGATATATATTATATGTTATAATATCCTCAACACTTTTAAATCTTTAAAAAAATGATGACAACACATGTCTTTGGACTGGGGGAGGAAACCAGAGAACCCAGAGGAAACCCCTGAGGCATGGGGAGAACATTCAATTTCCACACACACACACAGCGAGGTGGGAATCAAACCCCCAAACCTGGGCAAACATGCTAACCTCTAAGCCACCCTGTACTTGTTGAATTTTCAGAAACTCCCAGTGGATGTAGGTGAACCTGAAGAAGAATGTAAAAGTGACGCCTGAGGGATATGTATGAGAAAAAGAATTTCCTAAAAGTTCAATAGCTCTGGGAATAATCATTTAGATTTCCTGATCCAGCATGCCCCAGGATCAACTGTCCAAATGGCAGAACGTCGAGGAAAAGACTAGAACAGGGTTTCCAGACACCTTTCATTTTTCAAGAACTTTTAGACAACTTTATAGCAAATTTGGACAATATATTTAGACTGACTTTCTCCAGGTCGTATTCTTATTGTCTTATTCCCATATTATGAAAATGGATGAGCTGAGAGAGTTTATCATCAGCACCAGGACTAAAAATGTTAAGCTGATGACCAACGGTACAAACTAATTTAGTTAACATGGCTTTACAGTGTGTCTCAGAGCCTTCGTGCTTCACTTTGGCTCTCACACATACTTCCAATCACTAAAACCACTTGTGTTCCTCTTCAGAAATGTTTACATGCAAGGCAGAATGTTTCTACTCTGGAATACGAATACAAAATCCATTCTTTGGTCACAGACTCTCCATTTACAAGCTGACATCTGAAATTACTTTGTAAAAAGTCTGCCTCTGCATCACCAGGTTAGTTGATCTTTCACATTAAGTAGCCTTTATTTGTCACATGTACATTACAGCACAGTGAAATTATTTTCTACGCATATCCTATCCTTGGAGGTTGGAGTCAGAACGCAGGGTCAGCTATGATGAAGCACCCCTGGAGCATTGAGGGTTGAGGGCCCAGTGGTGGCAGCTTAGCAGTGCTGGAACCCAGAGCCATTTGAGCTACATCCACTCCCAGACTATATCATGCTGAGCTGGGGCTACTTGCAAGGCATGGGTGCTTGGTAAGGGATGGCACTTGACGCTACATTAACCCAGCACACGACACAGCGCTACACTACATTAACCCAGCACATTAGCAGGTGCGCTACCGATTTTATCAATCGTGGATGTTCTCTCACTTTTAGGGCAGCATTACATTGTTGTTACATTGATCATCCACAGGCATGTTTTAGATCCATGCATGAGTTCTCTAAAGGCTGATTACTGTTAGTTGTTATAGAGGTATTATTTGCATGTCCAGTGAATTTTAAAGATTGTTTTTCTTCACTAGTTGGTACTTAATAACTAGTTGGTACTTA
Source organism: Hemibagrus wyckioides (assembly GCF_019097595.1). NCBI lineage: Eukaryota > Metazoa > Chordata > Actinopteri > Siluriformes > Bagridae > Hemibagrus > Hemibagrus wyckioides. The sequence continues at coordinate 35,589,748 of NC_080715.1, read as the reverse complement.
ATTAGTTACTAAATCATTTCTAACGCCAAGCTATTAAAAATAATACTGCTGGTGTAAGGTATTCCAAACCACTGTTAATCCAACAAAAGATAATCACTGAGGTCCTGGAAACACTTCACAAGCCAGCTTGCACACTCTCTCTCCCACTGCAGGAGTATAATTGCTTAACATAATTAGAGGTAAGACTAATAAACCCTATTATTAAAGCGATAGAACTAATGAAAGGTATGATCTTTGTTGCTAGAAGTCATTACCTGTTGGAATGTGCCCTTGTACATGCTTTCTTCTGGAAGGCATATGGAAGCGTGAGCAGATTAAACAAAGACAGGAATGTCATAGGTTAGGACATGCAGCTAGTGCGGTATTCGGTGTGGTCATGAACTTGTTTTTATTGACTGATTTCAGAGAGAAGGTGGAAAAAATGCTCCTTGGATTAAATAAGATTTGTCACCCAGCTATCAGAATTTACATTTACATTTCTGCCATTTGGCAGACTCTCTTATACAGAGCGACGTACAAAAGTGCTTTATAGTCACGATCAGTGAATACATTAACACTGGTTCAATCAGCCTAAAAACTTTCTTTTTTTTTTTTTAAATAGGTAACAATACATAACAATACATAAAAAACAAGGATAAATAAGAGCTAGTCTAAGTGCTTCAGGAAGAGGTACAGTAGGTCTTCAGCCGTCATTTGAAGACGGTCAGTGACTCGGCTATACAGACATCTAGGGGAAGTTCATTCCACCACCTCGGTGCCAGAACAGAGAAGAGTCTAGATGTAGACCTACCTCTTGCCTTGAGAGATGGTGGGACCAGTCGAGCAGTGCTAGTGGATCTGAGGGAGTGAGGTGCAGTGTGTGGAGTAATAAGAGCTCAGCAACCCAGAGCCACTTGAGCTACAACCACCCCCAGACTACACCATGCCAAGCTGGGGCTACTTGCAAGGCATGGGTTCTTGGTAAGGTGTGGCACTTGCCCATTTTGGGAGAGACCACTTGATGTTACATTAATCCAGTACTACAGAGAATATATCTTCATTGGTAAGAAAGAGTGCACAGTTTTGGTATTAAACATTAAAAACCAAATAGCACAGGTATTAAACATTATTATTTTATTAAAAATGATTGTCTCTGTTGTAACAGCTCATGTATAGGGACTCTCCCACAGACGCTCCACATAATGCCAGACTAATAAAATGATAAAGATCTAAAATATGTGTTGATTAATAAAGTGATCCTTAAGCATTGATATGATTTTTTGGTTTGTTCAGAGACTTGGATTTGGAGGATTTTCTTTTGAAGGAACAAAAGACAGAGAACAACAAAGACAAAGTGCACAATAATGTCTAATTAAAGTGCAAATTAAACACAAGAATAGATGACACAACTAGAGGTGGGAAAATATAACGAAAAAAGTATATTACATGATATACACTCACTATCCACTTTAATAGGTTCACCTGGACATACTACATAACACCATTCAGATGCAGGTCAAGAGATTCAGTTACTGTCCACATCAACCATCTGAATGAAAAAAAATCAAATTCAAATTTTATTTGTCACATACATATACATACACAGTACGACATGCAGTGAAATCAGAGTCTTTGTGACTTTAATTGTGGCGTGGATGTTGATGGACATTCTGGATCTGCAGGCTGAAGCTTCTTGTTAATGAGAGAGATCAGAGGAGAATGAGCAGACTGGTCTGAGCTGACTGGAAGGATACCGTTACTTAAATAATCACTCTCTCAACAGTGATGAGCAGAAAAGCTGAGCAGGTAATGAGCAGAAAACCACATCAGGTTCCTTTCCTGTCAGTCAAGATCAAGAAGCTGAGGCTATCATGGGCACAGACTCATTCAAACCGCACTGGAGCTCTGGAAAAAGACCCAGTGATTTTTTTTCCCCCTTCATTTTCAGCTGCCTTGTTTCTGTGAGCCGGTAACCATGATACTCTGAGTCCTGTTCTTGGTTAAAGTGAAAAGTCTATTATGACATAATTTATCACAATATTAATATATCATATTATCAAGCCTCCTGGTGGTCCAGAGGCAAGATCCCGCATTCTCATTGCCAAGGCCCGGGTTTGATTCCCAGGCATGGAGCTAACCCAGCCACTGAAGAGTTAACTCTCAGTGCCGGTCCCAAGCCCGGATTAAATGTGTCAGGAAGGGCATCCAGCGTAAAACCTGTGCCAAGTTGAAACGTGGGGACCAACTGATCCGCTTTGGCGACCCTGAACAGGGAGCAGCCGAAAGAACAACAACAACAATTAATATATCATATTATCATATCATTTACAACATTTGGCAGACTCCTTTATACAGAGCAACTTAAATTTATCACATTTACACAGCTGAGCATCAAGGGCCTTGCAGTAGCAGCTTGGCAGCAGTGGGATTTGAACTCGTCACCTTTTGATTAAAAGTCCAATGTCTTAACCACTGAGCTATATGATCAATTTGTGCCATCTAATCTAGAAAATCTAGTCACTGGAAGTTACTCAAAAATATACAGGAGATATGCTTTAACAGAGCACCTGAATAATGCAGAAACCTTAAGGGGTTAATGAAACAGCAGCAGAACACAACAGGAGATACAGAAGAGGGTAATTATAAATGAGCAGAGTATTAGAGAGAGACGGGGGAGAGAGGGGGGGAAGAGAGAGAGATAGAGAGAGAGAGAGAGAGAGAGAGAGAAAGAAGGAGAGAGAGAGAGACTTTTTTTAAATTTTATTTTGAGTCACTATGATCTATGTATAATGTGACTTGTTTAAATAAAGGACTGTAAAGAGAGAGAGAAAGAAAGAAAGAAAGAAAGAAAGAAAGAAAGAGCACATCACCACATACATCTACAATTTACTTCCTGTTGTGTATATGTGATTGTATAAAATCAAATAAAAACAATAAAAACCATCCGATTTACTAACACAGAATTATTGGAGTCAGACTCTGTAAATAAAGCGTGTAAAACATCTGGTGTTTAGCTCCTACATTAAGCATAATCACCAGCTAATAGACTTTCCCACACCCACCCAAGCTGCTCGGTTCCTGGAATCAGTTTTAAAAACGACGTGAACGGCTTTCTGTAATAACTCACCGTTAAACTATTACAGAATTATACAATTATACAAACCTTGCATACAGTGTAGCTCTAGTCAAATGCAGGAGTGGGTTGCCATGTATTCCCCACTTCAGTTGTTGGAGTATGTAATAGTATGTACTCACACCTTGAGCTTAATCACACAGATCAATTATAAAAAAATAAGTGAAATTATTTTAATAAAGTGAATAAATGCAAAGCTGTGACATTTCTGTGTTCAGGCAAAAAAAAAATCAGTTACTGTGCCAAAGTAAACCATCGCTACTGGTGGTGAGCCATTAACCGAGAAGCTACAAAGGCAATGTTTCTCGTTTAATTAACCTCTATATGTGTGTGTGTGCCTCATACACAAGTTTTATACAAATCATAAAAAACCCTATAAAGATTGTATCATGCCTTGTATCACAGTTGTGGCTTTTTTATTTGAATACATTATCCAGCTCTTTCTGTGGCACAGTTGTTATTTACAGAGCAGATACTAATGACCAGAGCATAGCCTGCTGGTTTATTAGCATGAGGAGGGTCTGTCTGAAGCACTTAGCACTACAGGCTTCTCTCACTGCCCTCAAGGGCATGCATAGGAAGACTGAATGAGCGAGGAAAAATAGCCACCATTATTTTAAAAGCAAGTTGCTAAAAAATTACAGAGAAAAAGTGAGTTAAGCTTTAATTGACTCAAAGAAAGCCTACAACACTGAGTCGAGTCCTTCTTGTTATTCATTTTATTCAAACAAGAAGGAAGCCAAAAAAGGATTTCAAACCTTTGACCTTCTGAATCAATTCCAACATAGAATCTTCTGCTTATTATGATCATTCTGAATAAATCCCCAAAACATTCGATCACTCGTATCAATCAAAGATATTGCACTAACAGGGATCTTGTCATGATCGTCACTACTTCAGGCGAAATGAGACAACGTGTTCAAGACGCAAAAACATTCCATATGATATGCAGAACTGAACCAGGGTCGATTTGTTTACTTTGAGAATGTCTGGATTTGATTCTCAGTTATCAGCCGCAATGAATTTAAAATAGATGGCACCAGTGCGTCTCTAGTAGAGAGAGAGAACAATGAGATGATGTCCTGAGCTCAGGAACACAACAAAGATACAGGCAAAATTCTCAAGTGCTGTTCAATGAGCACAATCTCAATGAGCTGTTCAATCCAACAACAAACAAGATCATAGCGTTTAAAAAAATAATAAAACCTCACAAGGTAGAATAATCTGTATGATCAGCACTGCAAAAGAATCTCTCACCTCCAGCTGAAGTTCTTGTAGCCTTTTTTTCAATAAAAAACCTCATCCCAAAGCAGCTTTAAAGAAATCTGGATGTAGATTTAGATGCGTAATGAAATGAAACGCCAAACAACAGAGAACAGTAGTGATATGAGGAAGAAAACCTGACTCTGAATGCTCTTCTTTCTTCTTCCAGAAAGTGGGATTAGAAATCATTACTATACATTGTCTTTAATAGAGCACAAGAATACTGCTTCTGTGAGAAATTATTTGTGTATGCTTCCAAGAACTATTCCTCTAGTATAGAAAAAACTCCCTGAAATGATAAGGAAGAAATCTTCAGAGGAACCAGACTCAACTTCATCCTCATCTGGGTGACACCAGAGAGTGATTATAAATAATGTCCTTGCTACTCAACTGAATATAATCGTGTGGAATTGTGTAACCAGAAGCTTCTGACCTTCCTGCCAAAAACATCAAATGTTCGATGACGGAGACCAGAAAGCAAAACCAACTGCCATTCAAAAATGATACCAAAGTCTGTGATACTATCAGCAGCAGTCCCCCATCTGTCTCCAGGCTGTCCATGTGGACAAATCCTTACAAATGAATGCAGAAACAACTACCACAGACAGCTGCTCTGGACCAAGTTACATGATTGACAGTTCTGATGTTGTGAGAAAGGCGGGATCTGGGAATCAGGCATCTGTGATGTCTCCAGGTGAACGACTGCGTCAGTGACAGAGCTAATGTGATGAGCTGATGAATAAAAGTTTGTACGTTGTTGGTGAAGCACTGAATGACGAAAGATTTGCTCCAGGGCCCGTATTCATAAATAAATAAATAAATAAAAATATGCACTGCGCTAAATTGCAAGGCGGGCCAGTGAGGGGCATCACTGAATCCTTTACCCACCAGGAGACAAAAACAGTGGAGGGCCAGGCTCTGCAGCCAGCGCAGGGTAAGGTTGTCTTCGGACGGATCTAATGGGACCTATACTCTGTGTCTTCCCCTACAAAAACCTCAAGCTAGAAGAAGCCCGCCGCTGAATCGCCAAAGCTCTGCCACACTCCTGGGACAATGTCTCCTTACCGCCACCACCTCTAGCTCCAGCTCCTGCCACAAACCCCTGCTATGACGGAACCTTCATACATCAGCAGCAGAAGGAAAAGCAATGCCTTGTCTCTTTGAACTGCCTTATTACTTTGACTGCTTTAAAATTCAGACTTCTTGTTCAACTCTGCGCCCCTGCTAAGTGTGCATCACTATATATATATATATATATAGATCAAATTAGCCGAACACACCGAACTCTAGCTGAGTTCAGTTAAAGAGGAAAGAAAGCAGTTCAGCTAATACACAAAAACTTTCTGGAAAAAAAAGTTGAAAAAGAAAAAGTTGAAAAAAAAGAAAAAAAACTGGGAGATTTTATTATTATTCCACAGTAGTGACTTTCTTAAATAGGACACTAACTGCAGTTATCAGACTAAGAGACCAGATAAAGAGATTTATCTTTTTCGGAATAACGACCTCAATAAAATTAAGCTACAATAATGCACGCTGCCTCCTGAATGCAATTTAATCCTGGCATGGAGGAACGGCATCTGTGCACACGGAAGCGGAGGAAATTTTCATTTGCTCCTGACAGTGTTAAACAGCTCTGGTGTACACTGCTAAAGCTCAGGAGAAAACTCTCTCTCTCTCTCACACACACACACGAATGAAACTAACACTCTCCCCCTTCCTAAGTGCTAATTACATTTTCAAGTGATGTTTCCACTGGAATGTTCCATATGGCAAGGAAGTAGCTGCTAGTGGTGTGTGTGTGTGTGTGTGTGTGTATACCAGCAGGAACGAGGGAGGAATAACTAAGCAGTATATAATTGTTTTTAAATCAATATTGTGACAGAAGATCAGAGACCTGCAATGTCAAATCCCTGCCTGTCAGATCCGAGTCAGGCTCAATCGCTCCTGCATCTTTAAACAGCTCTCAGGCAAGTGTGTGTGTGTGTGGAGGGGGAGTGCTAGGAGTGCTCTGAGATGCTCAAAAGGGAACCAGTATTAATTACACCGCTGTAGGTACGTGTCACTTTACCACTCAAGCGTCCGTCTACTTTATTTAAGATTTACGTATTTATTTCTCCATTATGTTCTATTGTATGAGATTGGATTTGAAGTCAGATTCTTAGCACCTTGACAACAGCAACGCTATGTGTAAACGTATTCGGCTGTTGCATTGCCTCTCCAACTCCTCTCCATCAAATAATTCGAGACCTAGCTCTCAGATAGATCTTACAGGTTGCCATGGAGAGAGAGAGAGAGAGAGAGAGGGTATGCTACAGTCACAGCGTAGATGCCTGAAGGTCCAAGATCTTTTAGAGATAAATATTAGTATTTCATTTTATTAGTAAAAAGCGACAGAAAACAGCATATAATGAATCAGTATGATCTCTAAGTGAATGTTTTGGAGAGAAATTGCACTCTCGTCGGGACTTAAGACACGAGTCACGTCAGAAGGGTTGCCAGTGTGGTGATTTTATCACCGAATTGGTGAATTTTTTGAGACAACTGAATAAAAATGTGTGCTGAAACTACAATGCAATTCGTTTTTCCAGTCTAGTTTAATTAACTTTCTTACCTTCTAACACAAGGCTGTTACGTTAATACTCTGCGTCTGAATGAATCCTATAAACACCGGGTCGTTGTTAAATACTGCTCTTCCATTATGATAAATGGTTTAGTGCTTTGGGTTGTTAAAGAGTTTTCTTCATAATCAGATGTTTAAGAGGCTTTGTACCGAAACAGATTGATATTCAGAGCACTCTATGATTCCTTAATCTTACACAGATCCCCAGACCCTGCTGAACAGATTCACAAAAGGTGGAGCTACAGACCCAGTGTTTACTAGTGTGGAGAAGGAGGAGCACTCTGAAGTTGTTGTGTGGAATGACACAAAGTTATTTGTACCTTTTTGTTAGTAAAGAGCGTTTGAATTATTTGCACTTTCTTGGTCTTTGCAAGTTCGCTTTGTAAACACTGGGTCTGTAGCTCTGCCTATGTCACACGTGACCTTCCGACGTGATTACGTAGTATGTAGTGTCGCAGACACTCATCCCAGAGCTAGTGCTAGACGAGGTTTTGTGGTTAAAAAGTATACAGTTTTTTATTTTTCTAAGAAACTGAGTGATGGTTTGTCTAGATAAGAGCCTTCTTCCTGGACTGGGGTGGTTTAGAGATCTTTGGAGCTGCATTTAAACTGTATTTTGGAAGGTCAAACTCACGTCCACCATTGAAGTCCACTATATGGAGAAAAATCCTGAAATGTTTTCCCTCAAAAAACTGTCTTTATGACTGAAGAAAGAAAGACATGAACATCTTGGATGACAAGGGGCTGAGGAAATTATTTGTAGATTTTTGAACTTTTTCCTTTAAGTGTTAAGTTGTATTGTTTTTGTGGCAAATATATCTTTTAAAATTATGCACAAAATTTCTACCTAGGGTTAGGGTTAGGGGTCTCATCAAACCACATTTTGCTACATAATTTGAGAACATATGCGGCCTTAAATGTTTTGTGAGACAGGGCTTTTCTGAATCCACCCCAGATCTGAAGAATATTCCTACAGTCCCTTTAATGTTTACATGAGCAGAAATCTCAATGTCTAGTCTTTTTTGGCACAGTTCCATGTACCTAGTGGTTTCGACAAATTGAAAAAATCTGGCACTCAATTAGCATTAGATCTCTGCATCTGGATAGAAATTATTTACGGTGTGATAAATCCAGACAGATTATACTGAACAAGAGACAGAAGTGTGAGAAAGACTGAACAGAGAAAACAGAGTGGAAACCAACTTACTTCTTCACTGAAATTGTTAAATAACTGCACAGCTGCTCTGACAGTGGGGTCTAGGGACCTTTGACAGACAGACAGACAGACAGACAGACAGACAGACAGACAGACAGACAGATAGATAGATAGATAGATAGATAGATAGATAGACAGAGACACACAGATAGACAGATAAGACTTTACTGATCCCATGAGGGAAATTCTTGAAGAGTCAGTGAAGCAGTAGTCAGGAGGGTTTTTTGTTACAGTGGTAGAAATAACAACACCATTAGCAATGATTTTATAATTATCATTCACTTTTTATAATGGTTCATCTTTTCTTCCTTTGCTCATCCTTTCACTTGAAGTGAAACACCAAAACAAGTAGACAGAAAACTTTTTTTTAATTCAAATTGTTCAGCAATAAAGTAGAAGCTGTCATCAGATCTAATCTGTGTAACAGTCCAACAGTTTCATGTCTTTCTCTAAACTTTTTCTGCAATGTGCTTCAGATTAACTTTGTCTGTGTGTGTGTGTGTGTGTGTAAACATTGCATTTTTAACTTTTTTTAAAGACACAAATTTTGAATTTCAGTCTGTCTGCCTGGTGACTGTGTTTCAAAGACAGTTATAAATAATGCATGTTTTCTTTGTCTGTGTGTCCTGGCACACTTCCCACTACATCCCTAATGCACATGTCCACAGACGTGCTTCTTGTATGCTGCTCAGGATCATAGTGCATGCACTTGCAGTGTGTGTGTGTGTGTGTGTGTGTGTGTGTGAGAGAGAGAGACAGAGACAGAGAGAGAGAGAGAGCGAGAGAGAGAGAGAAAGAGAGAAAGAATGAAAAAGAGAGAGAGAGAGAGAGAGAGAGAGAGAGAGAGAGAGAGTTTGTTGGTGTGGTAGCTTAGTATTTAAGGTGTTGGATTACTGCTTAGAAGGTTGTAAGTTTGAATCCCAGGTCCACCAAACTGCTACTGCTGGGCCCCTGAGCGAGGCCCTTAACCCTCAACTGCTCAGTGTATAAAATGAGATAAAATGCAAGTCGCTCTAGATAAGGGCATCTGCCAGAAATGTAAATGTAATGTGAATCTTAATCTTCTGCAATTCAACACAAAGCTACAGTTGCATCATTGATGACAGGTTTAAAGTTTCCTGCTTGTCCATGGTGCCCAAGTCTGACTGAACCCTGCCCAAGCCAACATCTTCAAGAGCTTCAAGGTATGGAGCGATCACACTAGTCAAACAAACTGGATTTTGGGGGCCAAACATGCTTGGACACGGTACAGATCACCTAGCATGAGCGTGAATACACTGAAATAATGAATCAGGCTTGTTAAATGATGTAGAATGATATATTTCAGGCTTACATTTCTGTCCTACCCTCCCACTTTCTCTGTGGCAAACATTTTATTCAATTCCATTTTCACACACACACACACACACACACACACACACACACACACACAGACATAAAAGCAGTATGCCCCAGGCTACTTTTAAACTCAAGTCTCGCTCCATGACAATATCCAGGTTAAAATCCTCCAGACTGCGGTAAACCTGACAGAACTTCTTCTCCGGACCTATAAAAGAAACCGTTTCCCGGACTATTATTAATCTGTCACATGCCCGACCTCACCGGGCTTATATAGATATGATGGAGATCACAGTCCACCAGCTCTGACTGGTTGAATCTTTGTATTTCCTCTAACACACACACACACACACACACACACCCACACCCTGTTCTGCCTCAGTGACTGGAGCCCATGAGAACCTCATCCCTCCCTTACATCAATGAAGAAAACATCATTAGGCTTTTGCTAACAGAGTTTTCATTGAGCATGCTGTCGTCATCCATTTGTCATGTTTTTCTTCTTTCTGTTAAAACACTGGAATCAGCATAGCAGCTCCACAGAGATGTGTTTGACTGATGATGTGCTGAAGATGTTCAACAACCTTCACACGAGCGCATCTATCACTTCTAACACATCCGTCTCTGCCCTCTGTCTGCTGTACTACAGGCTTTTTCTTTCTGTCTTTCTTTTTGGTTTTTTTTTTTATTAAAAGGAAAACACTTTTGTCTTTTATTTCCTGAATTGTCAGGAATTTAGATAATGATTATGTTTCATCAGGGAAAGACTTTAAAGAGGAAAATTTTGAAATGAACAGTAGCTACAAGGAAGAAAGGATGGGAAACAAAGAAACGTCACATTTTCTTGTGAACAATTCATCGTAAGTGACCAATTAACCAGTCTTTTAACTCTCTTGAATTATTATTTAGATCAAAGACTCTGACCATTCAGAGCTTTACACAGGCTGATCTCCAGGATCAGCATCACAAAAATTCTGCATCTAGCTTCATCCCTTTTACCACTAATAAATGACTGATGATCTTGGACGTGTGCTTGGGCTCTCATTCAGATTTGATTTCTTTTCATGAAGCACAGACTGATTTTTATTTCCTCACGGGTCGTACTGGACACTTGACACAGTGATGTGATGGCATCTCTAAAATAACTGACAACATACACAAGCACTCTGGACCTTAAGGCAGCGACATAAAACACTCATGCTGAGGATCTGGCTTAAACTATGCATTGTTCCAGGTTATTTATATACTAGAAGAATATTTTAAGACAAAGCTCTTTCTGAAATGTCAAGAAGTCTTTCAAGGTTTTCTTCTTCAAACAATAAAAATCAGACATGCTCTGTTGAAAAAAACAACATTCTCACATGCTTGGGGCAAGTTCAGGCAAAATTAAAAGATTAGCTTGTACTTTTCCAGTCCTGGGTTATAAAGTTAAGCACATTTAGCTGGCTAAAGTTTAACACAGTGCACTGAATCACAGCAGGAAGGTTCATTTACCTCACAGCACTGAGAGTGAGGATAAGGGTGGAGAAACAATGCTAAGAATTCAGTAGTTTGTACAGGATGAAAAAGACCAAAGTGTCTAAAAGCAAACATTTTATTATATCAAATCTGCTGGACAGCCCATGATCCAGCAGACCGCTGTGGATAGAACCACTTGGAAACCATCCCACTGTCTCTGAACTGCCATTATATCAGACAAGTCTATAATGAACTCAGTAACTGCACTGACCTATTAGTTCCTCAGGAGCTCTTGGTTGCTGTTGTAGAAAGGACATTATCAACATTTACATTATTTACAGTCCAGTGTCACCCAGATGAGGATGAGGTTCCCTTCTGAGCCTGGTTCCTCTCAAGGTTTCTTCCTCATATAATCTCAGAGTTTTTCCTCATCACCGTAGTCTCAGGCTCCTCATTAGAGATAAATGTTAGAGATATATAGTAACATAACTTTAAACTTTATCATTTTTTTCTCTATGTTTCTATACTTCTGTAAAGCTGCTTTGAGACAATGTCCACTGTTAAAAGCTCTACACAATTAAATTAAATTAAATTGAGCCACAGTAGTAAAAATAACATGTAGTTAAACCATTTTTTAAAAATAAATTCTACATTGTTTAATTCTCTTAGCATGCACTTTTAATATCTCTCATATGTCGAGACATCAAGTTGCCATTCTGAATTTTGCGTCACGTATGATTTTTCAGCTCTAAATCAGCTAAAGCAGATAAATTAGAATAGGATTGCTAAAAGATCGCAAGTCAAAACACTCCAGTGGATAGTAATCACATTCTGGGTCCAATTATCTAACACATTTCAGTAAAACAGAGAGTGACCTGTTAGTTAATAACGCTTGTAATAGAAGTAGTTGATTTTTAGTTTTTTTGTTTCTTAAATACAGAAATAGAATTTTAAAATAATTCAACTGGTTGTTATGTTGAAAAATAAATCAATGGATGAAGAAATGCTGAAGAACATAACAGCCCCTGTATTAATACTACTTATTTGTAAACATTACAAACGCAATGTTAGCTAGCTGGTTAGTTGTAGAGTGAAGGTTTTTATCGGCTGAGAGAATTTTTTAAGGGTCCTTTTAAGGATCCCAAACAAAAATATATTTTCTTCAGCAGGAAATTTAGCCGGGATGCTCTGTTCCATAACTTTAAACTGATTTAAAACATTTGCGATAATGTTGTAGGTCATGATCCAGCCTGAAAAACTGTGTATACAGCTTATTAATAATGAATTATATAGCAGACTTTTACAATACACAATACACTTTTTCATCTAAACCTAGAAGCATGCAGAGGTTTAGCAAAGTAAGTGCTGTTGGCTAATTTACCACTTGTACACCCCCCCATACCCCCAGTAAAATTTTAGATGTATTTTGTCATTAAAAATCCCATTATGGCACTTCATCGTGCTGTAATTCTCTTTAATGTGGTATTCCTCCTAGCCTAACTCTGGGCCTTTGATTCTCTTCTTATTAAAGCTAATATGTGGGATTATGGCTGCTTTGGTTGTGTAGAAGCTTCTGTCCAGTCAGGCTGAATACCACAAAGGTGCAGAAAGAGCTACTGAAGATTAAAAAAAACACAAGCAACAGAGAATGATTTCAGTGAAAAGGTAAAGGTGTGGTAAAGGTGTGTGACAGAGTGGGATGTGGAAAGAAGAGGTGATCCCATTCAGAGGAGGCGTTCTGCCTTTTGGTCATCAGTTCAGTGCTGTGAGATCAGCCATGTTATGGAGAATTGTTGCCATCACTGGAAATGCAATCACCTGTGCTGTGCTCGCAAGCACATGGTGGAAAGATTTTGCTCAGTTTGGCTTAGTTTGTTAAAGTGTTACATTTAGTTTACTGATAATATGCACAATACTGATGGCCCTCTATCACAACCAGTAATCTAAAGCTGTGGAAAATTCTACATCTATAGCAGAGATTAGTGGATACTGCAAAAGAGAGAGAGAGTGGGCAAGAGAGGGGGGCAGGCGAGAGAGAGAGAGGGCGAGAGAGAGAGAGAGAGAGAGAGAGAGAGAGAGTGGGCAAGAGAGAGAGAGAGAGAGAGAGAGAGAGAGAGAGAGAGAAAGGGCAAGAGAGAGAGAGAAAGGGCAAGAGAGAGAGAGAGGGCAAGAGAGCAAGAGGGGGAGAAAGAGAGAGAGAGAGAGAGAGAGAGAGAGAGAGAGAGAGTGGGAAGAGAGAGAGAGAAAGAGAAAGGGAAGAGAGAGAGAGAAAATAATCACAGTGTATAATTTTTATAATCACAAAAATAGATTCAGCCACCTAAAGGACTTTTAACTCCTCCAACAATCAGCACTCTATTTAAATTCAGTTGTCTGTGTGCCGACTCAAACCTCCACCATCACACCATCACCACGCTACGGTCAGATCTAATCCACAAAACCATTTCCACCAGCCCAGAGACTGACCCTTACAACCCAACTAAACCCAGAACACCAACACATAAAAATGACCTATTCTTAAGAATGAACCACAGCACGATCTTCGAGTCTGCAGTCACCCAATCCTTCACCCACGTTCCTTTCTGTTTCTGGCTGATGCTCTTCATAGCGCCATTACCCAATAAAAAAATGTCAGCCTTATCAGCGTTTTCGCTCCTGGACTCCTTTGCGAGGTCACAGCCCCCTGCTTCAGAATCGTGTAATTACACCCTGGGTTTATTTGACCGCCAAACTTTGTATAGTGTCCCCTTGTAAAGGCATAGAGTACCACAAAGTGCCTACGTTCATATGGCTGCTGCTTCACAAACTAACCAGAAGACATTTGAACAGGGCTGATGTTATTTCTTTATCTGTACGAGTGCTCTTTGTGTGCGGGTGATTTATGAAGTGAGATATTGCTTTTTGTTCTGCTAGGAGAGCCATTATTTGTTTACCGTGCGTGTAAGAAATGAATGTCTTTCCAGAGAGGATGCAATCGGGGCAGACCAGGCTGAACATCTACATGGCAATGATGTACGGCTTGCTTTCACCGCACCTGGAAACATCTGTAAACAAAGTGTGTGTATTTGTTCACGGACCAAACCTGAATTCTGAAACAAAACTTGTACAATTTAATTTTTTGGCTCCAAACTACAAAGAGTTGTAGACATACCCCAAGGTATTGGTCCGCTATAAGGTCCAGCAATGTATGTTATGTGCATTTGAGAGAATTTCACAGGTGCATCATGCCCTCTGTGTCTCTCCCACACTTCGAGAGAGAGAGACGGAGAGAGAAGCCACCGTGTCTTTTCAGCCTCTTAACCTTGGCAATGTAACAAATGTTCTCAGTGAGTCTAGGTGAGGTCTGATTTGTGTGACGGTGGTTCTGCATAGTGCCATTAAACAAAGGAAGATTAATGTCTGCTCACTTCTGCTGACCAGGCAGCACACACACACACACACACAGCAATACCTGCATCAGCAACAATGACCAGACTGCATCCTTGGGATGATGTTGGAAGCTTGAAAGCTTCTCTTTCATCGAGTACTTTTTAATGTACACAGTAGCAAAAATCTCCACGAAACCTGAGCAAACCAATATATATATATATATATATATATATATATATATATATATATATATATATATATATATATATACACACACACACACACACTATATTGCCAAAAGTATTTGCTCACCCATCCAAATAATCAGAATCAGGTGTTCCAATCACTTCCATGGCCACAGGTATATAAAATCAAGCACCTAGGCATGCAGACTGTTTTTACAAACATTTGTGAAAGAATGGGTCGCTCTCAGGAGCTCAGTGAATTCCAGCATGGAACTGTGATAGGATGCCACCTGTGCAACAAATCCAGTTGTGAAATTTCCTCGCTCCTAAATATTCCACAGTCAACTGTCAGCTGTATTATAAGAACGTGGAAGTGTTTGGGAACGACAGCAACTCAGCCACGAAGTGGTAGGCCATGTAAACTGACGGAGCGGGGTCAGCGGATGCTGAGGCGCATAGTGCGAAGAGGTCGCCAACTTTCTGCAGAGTCAATCGCTACAGACCTCCAAACTTCATGTGGCCTTCAGATTAGCTGAAGAACAGTGCGCAGAGAGCTTCATGGAATGGGTTTCCATGGCCGAGCAGCTGCATCCAAGCCATACATCACCAAGTGCAATGCAAAGCGTCAGATGCAGTGGTGTAAAGCACGCCGCCACTGGACTCTAGAGCAGTGGAGACGCGTTCTCTGGAGTGACGAATTGCGCTTCTCCATCTGGCAATCTGATGGATGAGTCTGGGTTTGGCGGTTGCCAGGAGAACGGTACTTGTCTGACTGCATTGTGCCAAGTGTAAAGTTTGGTGGAGGGGGGATTATGGTGTGGGGTTGTTTTTCAGGAGCTGGGCTTGGCCCCTTAGTTCCAGTGAAAGGAACTCTGAATGCTTCAGCATACCAAGACATTTTGGACAATTCCATGCTCCCAACTTTGTGGGAACAGTTTGGAGCTGGCCCCTTCCTCTTCCAACATGACTGTGCACCAGTGCACAAAGCAAGGTCCATAAAGACATGGATGAGAGAGTCTGGTGTGGATGAACTTGACTGGCCTGCACAGAGTCCTGACCTCAACCCGATAGAACACCTTTGGGATGAATTAGAGCGGAGACTGAGAGCCAGGCCTTCTCGTCCAACATCAGTGTGTGACCTCACAAATGCGCTTCTGGAAGAATGGTCAAAAATTCCCATAAACACACTCCTAAACCTTGTGGACAGCCTTCCCAGAAGAGTTGAAGCTGTTATAGCTGCAAAGGGTGGACCGACGTCATATTGAACCCTATGGATTAGGAATGGGATGTCACTTAAGTTCATATGCGAGTCAAGGCAGGTGAGCGAATACTTTTGGCAATATAGTGTGTATATGTATGTATATTATATATAACCCAATATAACCCAAATATATGTCTTTTAGAAAGTTATTCGCAAAAAATAATTAGGTTTGGTTGGAAACTTAATGCTCAGACATTTGCATCTGTATATATTTTTCCATCAAATAAATAACACGAAATAAATTGGGCCAGAGTCTGGAAATTGATGTGCTCCAACCAGTGCTTCGATTCTGTCCAGCAGATTGTTTAGCCAGTGAGCTGGTAGTGAGATGCAACTCCACCTGAATTGATGTGCTACCACTTCCTGTGTTCAACAGGCAGCACGCAAAAAAGAGGGGATTTGAGAGAGGAAAATGAAAGAAAAGATTCATGAAGACATGTCAGCGCAAAAACCATCACGTCTGATCATAAGGACGAATGCAAAATGCACACAAACGTACAAGTGAGCTGCTGCTAATACTAGCGACATGGCTAACAAGGCTTCCTGCTGAGATAAGCTCTTTGCTAACAAAGAGACGCTCAATACAGTCATTTGCACAAACCCACAAAGCCATGCACTCAGCAGAATAGCACAGACTGACAATGATAAAAACAGTGGAGAGCTGTAGTGCTGTCTGTCGGGAGTTTTGCTCAGAATCTGAACATTTCTGTTTATCCTGGAGATTTTTGTTTCTATATTATAATCACAAACTCCAATGGAGATAAAAGAATAAACGTTTGAACGATGATAAACGATTTTATCATCCAGAGCCAATAACCAACCAATAAAAACTGTGTATTTAATCACTTTCTCATTATCATCACCATTTATTTATAAATACAGATTTGTAACATTTGTAAGTCAAAATTGTCATCATTTGTTCGGCTAATTGGCTAATCCCAAACAAACATGTTACATGCCTAATGTTAGTCAAGTTAAACAGACTGACAGTTTTTTTTTTTTTACGTTACTTTTACAACTTTAAACATTCTGTAACAAAAAATTGAGGAACTGGGCAGAGCTTCCAGTTCCAAACACCTAAGCAAACCAATCTGGTTTCATGTGTTGATTGCGCATTCACAAGTTAATTGGGAGATAAAGACAGCTCTTCTGGCATATTTTTAAGTGGTAACTAGAAGCTACTAGGGATCCCACAATACTCAGTATAATACTGAACCATTCGGTACGTCCTCTTTTCCTTAAAACAATAATAACCATGTGTTTTATTACTCTCTGAACCGCCTGTTTGTGTTTGCCTGTACTGTATGTCTATGCGCTGAGACAGATGCCTCCCCGCGAGTAAATATCCAATCAGTGAGCGCTAAAGTTAGGGGCGGTGACCATGCTTGCGATGCTGGTGTCAGATTTCACTCTAACCCTGGACAGCGGTGAAGTGAGACAGAAATACGAGGAAACAGTGCTGTCTTTCAGATCTGTGGTGTGGGAACATTTCGGATTTGTTGTGGACTATGATGGCAATGAAACAAAAATGCTAAACAAAAAAATGACTGTGTTGAAGCAGTGTTACACACGGGTTAGCTACGCCTATGGAGATACTTCCAACATGACCTCACATCTGCAGCTCCATCACCCAGAGATATCACTGTGTGGAAGCAGGATGGCAGAGCAGGTAACAGAGGCATTCAAAAAGCAACAGTCCCCTAGCTGATTCCTTCCAGCATTCATACTCTACTGGTTCCAAGAGACACAAAAAATAATTATAATATAATAATTGCTAAAGATTTGCAGCCGTTTCTGTGATCTGTGATGTGGGCTTTGGTGATGTGGGATGTGGTACTCCAAACCCGTCCCCTGTAATAAAGTCATACAAGTGCTAAAGTTCATATCTTACTATTTTCAGTACACTATGAATGTGTACAAGTTGATTTTTGCATTTAAGTAAAATAAAGAGAATTGCAACTAAAATCATTTTCTTCCCTCTTAACATCTTACTGTTCCTGTCACCTAAGCAAAGAATAATGGAAAAAAACCTTTAATTTGCCAAGCCATGTGAACCGAACCGAAAACCGTGGCTAAAAACCACGGTACGTATTGAACCGTGGGTTAACTGTATTGTTGCATCCCTAGTAGCTACCACTATCGGTTTGCTGTTCCAGTTGGTTAAACATCTGTCTATCACCATTTTATCTTGATTATATCCTCAGGGTTTGAATGGAGAGGTTTTTAATAAATTCAGGTTGACTCACTCACCCAAACATTAACCACACCTCATACTCAGATATCAGGGAGAAAACATTCACAGGTACAGGGTATGTTTATCTCTGAATCTCAAACATCAGGAACGGCAAGACTTCGCAAGGGTGTGGTAAAGAGAGGTTTAATGTAGTCCATGAGCAAGTAAATCATAGAAGGAGTACTCGGTGTGACTCACAGTGAAAATACATACACACACTTAAATATGTATCATCTAAAGAAATGCAGCCTTGACGATATTTGCAAATATTTTTGAAAGTCTGTCAGAGGTTTTAAACAACCACAAGTCAAGTGTGTCTACAGTTTATCCTCAAAGCACTGCTATAAACAGTCAAGAGGAGAAACAGCTCAATGTTCATTAGTTTGAGATTGTGTATGAAACAGAGGAACATGTATAAACACACCAACACACACACACACACACACACACTATCACAAAGATGGTCTGAACTCAGAAAACCCTGCGAGTTCGGTTGCATTGGAACTCGTGTGAATATGAGCATGACTCGAACCCAGGTCTTGTTCAGGAGGTAAAGTGACCTATGTGCGTGGTTTAGCTGATGACATCATCATTAGTTTCCACAACACACGAGTACCATGAGTGGCACGGGAATGTGACTTATAGTGCATAATAACACCAAATATACAGAAATGTCTTCATACATATGTGTTCTCTGTACAGGGATTCAACAGAATCAAGTGACCACTGAACACTGAGAGGGAAATAACTGCACTTGGACTCAAGCTGCAGCACAGTTTAAAAATCAGCTTAATTTAAGCCTAAAACATTCAGATTGTACTGCCAAGAAAACAAAGCAGATCCTCAAATGACATTAAGGACCGGAAGGAAGGTTTAGCTAACAAAGGAGTGGTGCAGCACTGCTGAAACAACAAGAAGGTGCATGGAAGAGTCATCAGAAGGAAAGCTGACCTGTGACCAAATCATACGAGTCAATGCCTTATCTAAAAAAGACATTTTGGAAATTGTGGACTGAGGAAATGAATAAAAATGAAATTCTGATCATGAGGTATACACTATATTGCCAAAAGTATTCGCTCACCTGCCTTGACTCACATATGAACTTAAGTGACATCCCATTCCTAATCCATAGGGTTCAATATGACGTCGGTCCACCCTTTGCAGCTATAACAGCTTCAATTCTTCTGGGAAGGCTGTCCACAAGGTTTAGGAGTGTGTTTATGGGAATTTTTGACCATTCTTCCAGAAGCGCATTTGTGAGGTCACACACTGATGTTGGACGAGAAGGCCTGGCTCTCAGTCTCCGCTCTAATTCATCCCAAAGGTGTTCTATCGGGTTGAGGTCAGGACTCTGTGCAGGCCAGTCAAGTTCATCCACACCAGACTCTGTCATCCATGTCTTTATGGACCTTGCTTTGTGCACTGGTGCACAGTCATGTTGGAAGAGGAAGGGGCCAGCTCCAAACTGTTCCCACAAAGTTGGGAGCATGGAATTGTCCAAAATGTCTTGGTATGCTGAAGCACTCAGAGTTCCTTTCACTGGAACTAAGGGGCCAAGCCCAGCTCCTGAAAAACAACCCCACACCATAATCCCCCCTCCACCAAACTTTACACTTGGCACAATGCAGTCAGACAAGTACCGTTCTCCTGGCAACCGCCAAACCCAGACTTGTCCATCAGATTGCCAGATGGAGAAGCGCGATTCGTCACTCCAGAGAACGCGTCTCCACTGCTCTAGAGTCCAGTGGCGGCGTGCTTTACACCACTGCATCTGACGCTTTGCATTGCACTTGGTGATGTATGGCTTGGATGCAGCTGCTCGGCCATGGAAACCCATTCCATGAAGCTCTCTGCGCACTGTTCTTCAGCTAATCTGAAGGCCACATGAAGTTTGGAGGTCTGTAGCGATTGACTCTGCAGAAAGTTGGCGACCTCTTCGCACTATGCGCCTCAGCATCCGCTGACCCCGCTCCGTCAGTTTACGTGGCCTACCACTTCGTGGCTGAGTTGCTGTCGTTCCCAAACACTTCCACGTTCTTATAATACAGCTGACAGTTGACTGTGGAATATTTAGGAGCGAGGAAATTTCACGACTGGATTTGTTGCACAGGTGGCATCCTATCACAGTTCCACGCTGGAATTCACTGAGCTCCTGAGAGCGACCCATTCTCTCACAAATGTTTGTAAAAACAGTCTGCATGCCTAGGTGCTTGATTTTATACACCTGTGGCCATGGAAGTGATTGGAACACCTGATTCTGATTATTTGGATGGGTGAGCGAATACTTTTGGCAATATAGTGTATCTGGAAAAAAAAGATAAGTGTGGGATGAGGTTATTATGCTTGCAAATGCACAGGAAATGTCGCAGAGGAAAAGTTTTCGGTAAATTTCAGCAATTTCTTGAAGCAAACGTTAGTGGGTCAGTCAAGAAACTGAAGCTGAAAAGAGAATGGCTTTCAAAATAGACCTCAAAATCCATAATTAACTATAATCAACTACCAGCTGAACTCTCACAGCTACAAGTCCACAACTTCTCTGAATATATACATCATTCATGTGTACAGGTGACTGAACATCACTGAAATTCTGTGTGTGCAACATCGCTCAAGAACTCAACACGTTCTGCGAGGAAGAGTTAAAGGTTTATTAAACGCAAAAACAAAAACTCAGAGCTGTAATACCTGTTAAAGAGGGTAAAGTTAAAAAGTACACATGTGGCATTTACACATGCCACAATTTCTAGTTGTTGTTTTTTTTAACTTTTCTCTTCACAAAGCAGCTAACAATAATTTAATAATAGAAATAATTTGGCCAGACAAGCCCAAATGTTGGCATGCAACACACACACACAGACACACAGCAGAGATTCTTCCTGCTAATTTAAGAAGGACTCAGAGGAGGCAGCAGCTCAAGCATTATGTTTCTACATGAATACTCCTACACCACTATGATCCCAGTGACCAGGAAGCTAAATCCTGTAAATCATACAGTTGCTTTCATCCAGAGGCAAACCCAACACTTCACCTGGATAACAATCTTGTTATTAATCTCTCACCATCATCTTCTCTTCACTTACTCTCCGATTTACTGCTTTCATAAGTGGAACCAAATTTAATTCTATCTGGAGGCGAGTTCCTAAGGTGAAAATTTGTATTGCGATATGAATTTTCCCATAAGAAATCATGTAAATGCAGATGATTTGTTCCAGCCACCCAATAATATGAGCAATATGACCAATACGAAGCATACATAAACCGTATGGCTGCTTACAAAGAACTGACCCAAACCAAGCATTCCATGTCAAGGGTCCTCACAGGAAGTCATGCCACCAAGCTTGGGCTAAAAATAGAACAGACAACCCAAGCCACCAATCTGTCAACAAAAAAATGCCTGAAAAATCACCTGAACACATGCCGAAGGCAACATTGGTATCGTGGGTTGACTCTTTCCAAACAGCTTTCACTGACTGAAAATAAAAATCGTAAAGTTTGTAAACTCCCTTCAGTTGGCTTCGCTTGGCTTTCCACTGACGCAGTGTTGAACGGCTCCCAGACGTACGCGCAACTTAGCCAGCTTTCAGTTCGGTTTGGTTAGTTCATATGCCAAAAATGCTTCGTATGCCGATGCAAATTTCTTGCAAAATTTTAATTCTTAAGGGAGAGCATTCACATGCTGAGGTTCCACTGTAACAAGAACGTTCTTTCTCCCCTCTCCCATTTCTTCGGTTAAAAATAGACTAGAGGGAGATAAAGCTCTAACTCCTCTCAGTTGTTCTGCAGATCAGATTCATTCTCTTAACTCTTTGAACTGAGTTTCTATTAACACGTTTTATACAGAGTGGTCCAGCGAGTAACTCTATTTTACAGAGACTCGCTTTACACAGGCAATATATATGCAAATTATTTTGCAGCCCAGAAAGCTTTACAGTAAGAATAAAAAAAAGATCTCTAAAGCTTAAAATGTCAAACGAATAAATCTAAAACTTCGCTATTAAAATTGAACTTACATTTAAAATGGTAAAGATAAATCTGAGGTCATGATTCATCAAGTTGATTCATAAAATATTTCATAATGTGGACAATGTATGGTGTGTGTGTGTGTGTTACAGCTGATATTTTTCTGTAGGTGTGAGCAGCGAGATGAAGCACAGACCTGAAGTGCTGCAGAAATTCAACATCATGGAGATTTGAACAGAGTGAAAATGCATCCTGGTTGTGATGCACCAAATGTTTTAAACCAGGTATTAATATAATCAGTGTATAATTTATCCAGCACCGTGTTCTCGAAGCTCGGGTGATTTTTTTTTTTATGACAAATTTTGACAAATGAAAAATTTTGTTTTTTTTCTGTCACCAGTGAATCAGTTCTACACACCTGACAGACAGGTTTTTTAATGTGTATATTTTGTTTATAAACACACTGATCCAAGGATTTTTGTTTCTGCTTGATTTTGCACAGCAGCAGAGACACACAACAACAAAAAAACCTGTGTATGAGAAAAAAAGAGATCACTGCTTCTGTTTACTGTATACTTCTATATTCTGTTTACTCCATATACATCTATAAAACAGTATAAAGTAAAAAAGTACAGTAAAAGTATAAAATTCTGTATAAAATAATTTATAAAAAAATTCTGCTCTCATTTTCATATCTGCATTTTTTCATGGTCATTTGTTTCTACAGCCTCCTGGTGATCCAGCAGCAGGATCCTGTGCTCTAATTGCCGTGGGTCGGGTTCAATTCCTGGGCAGGGAGCTAACTCCAGCTGCTGAAGAGTTAACTCTCAGTGCTTGTCAAAAAAAGAGACAAAATCAGACAAAACGAGACAAAAACTCAGAATGAGACAAGGGACAAAATTGAGACCAAAACAGTTTAAATGAGACCAAAACAGACAAGAGACAAAAAGAGACAAAAACACAAAATGAGACAAGAGACAAAAATGAGACAAAAGCAGACAAAAAAAACTAACTGAGACATGAGGGAAAAAGAGATAAAAACAAACAAAATGATACAATAAAGAGATGAAACAGACAAGGAGAGACAAAAGACAAAAACACAAAATGAGACAAGAAGAGACGAAATTGAGACTAAAATTGACAAAATGTGAAAAAAATAAACAAAAATAAGACAAAAACACAAAATGAGACAAGAAGAGATGAAATTGAGACTAAAATAGACAAAATGTGACAAAAATAAACAAAAATAAGACAAAAACACAAAATGAGACAAGAAGAGACGAAATTGAGACCAAAA
This sequence comes from Hemibagrus wyckioides, assembly GCF_019097595.1. NCBI lineage: Eukaryota > Metazoa > Chordata > Actinopteri > Siluriformes > Bagridae > Hemibagrus > Hemibagrus wyckioides. The sequence goes on along the minus strand of NC_080715.1, from coordinate 35,566,439 downwards.
CAGTTAAAATGAGACTAAAACAGACAAAATGTGACAAAAAAGAGACAAAAACAGACAAGAAGAGAGAAAAAGCAACAAACACACAGAATGAGACAATAAGAAACAAAAATGAGACAAAAACAGACAAAAAAGAGACCTAATCAGGCAGGAAGAGACCTAAATGAGAACAAAACAAGCTTAGATTAAATGGGAGGGTTACATCAGGAAGAGCATCCAGTGTAAAACCTGTGCCAAATCAAAACATGTGGACCAAATGATCCGCTGTGGCGACCCTGAACATGGACCAGCCTAAAGATCATCATCATCAACATGGTCATTTGTTTCTACATGCCACCATCTCATTCTTGACAGCTAATTATGAGAATATGATAAACTGAGTTAAACAATCAGTCTAAAAGCTAAAGATTTCTAAATCCCTGCTAGCTAAATGAGATTTCCTCTCAAAGTCAAGATCACATGTTGATCAAGTTGCTGTACAGCTCTGTGCTGCAAGGCAATGATCTGTTTTATTAAAATAGATCTCTCTCTCTCTCTCTCTGGTCTGTTCTACAGCAAAAAAAAATTCTTATTTTAGAAAAATAGAATTATGAAATCAAAAGGGACTCAAATCAAACGCTTACAAATATGATGCCGTAAAAAACACAAACACGAGCTTTCCTTAACGTTCAGCTGCATGCGCATTATGCAAAATAGACACACACACACACACACACACACACACACACACTGTTATTTTGTTCAAATGAAGTGGGATTTTGCGCTCTTCCTCCCTGAATTGCTCCATGGCAATAAACAGCATCAAATAAAATAAAAACACAATAAATTCGTTATGCTGAACGACAACATTAAATGGAACATAAATCAAAAGCTTTTATCCTGTTACCTGTGAAAATATTCAGCAGACTGCATGTTATGAAAAATAATATCTCACACACACACACTCTTCTATGACACAGAGTGAGATTTAATAATCTTCCTCGGACTACTTTCCTGAATTCTTTTGTGCCAGTCATGACTAAAAAACAGTCAGGTTTCAGAACTGTGTAGTGGCAATTAGAAAAATCCCAACCACTCAGCTAAAAGGCAGCTGTTCTTTCATTACGGCATCATTTCTACTTCTTGCCCACCGTCTGGTCAGCTGTAGAGACAAATTAAAGAGCCGCTGAAAAGGAGCAGATGAGTAACTTCTTAATTATGAACAGACGATCGTCAGATCCTGCGTCTATAGGAAAGGACGAGACGTTTTTTCTGACAACCATTAAAAAATGTATGTTTTCATAATTCCAATGCTAGCTAATGCTGATGCTAGCTCACTGACTGGTCCCTAATCAACCAATTAAATTTAACTGTGAGAAAGCTTCAGGAAGCACACAACACAGCCATGGCTTACCTACCAGACAAGAGGAAGCAGACTATTCACCTTTTAAATACTATTTTATGTCCATGATCGCTAGTTTGCACTGGCTATTATTCTAACACTATCATGTAACCATATCTAAAGGAAATTTAAAGTTGTATAGCACAAGATTTTTTTTTTAAGTGTAATGTCCATCAGGTCTTAAGAGTCATCATAAGGAATCTCATTGTTTAGTATCACTATGTCATGGGTGGGACATTTGGGGAAATGTTTCCTAGTTAAATTGTGATTTGACAATACAGTGGAACCTCAGCATAGGAAATGAATTTGTTCTGGATGCAAGTTCTTAAGGTGAAAATTCGTATTGTGTAACGAATTTTCCCATAAGAAATAATGTGAATGCAGATAATCCGTTCCAGCCACTCCAAAATATGAGCAATATGACCAATACAAAGCGTATGGAAAATGTATGGCTGCTTACAAAGAATTGACCCAAGCCAAGCATTCCATGTCAAGGGTCCTCACAGGAAGTCATGCCACCAAGCTTGGGCTAAAATAAAACAGACCACCCCCACCACCGATCTGTCAACAACAACAACAAAAAAAAAACATTCTGTATATTATGGTGAGTGCGTTTTATCATATTTTATAAAACACTAAAGAAAAAAGATCAGAAAATTTAGATGCTTGGCATTGAACTAGAAGAAGAACAAGCTCCAGACAACTTTTTTTCCATTTCATTTCATTGTCTGTACCGCTTATCCGATCTATACTCAGGTCACGGGGAGCCTGTGCCCATATCAGGCGTCATCGGGCATCAAGGCAGGATACACCCTGGACAGAGTGCCAACCCATCGCAGGGCACACACACACACACACACACACACACTCATTCACTCACTCCAGATAACTTCACCTGGAAAAATCAGAATAGAATAGAAGCATTTATTTGTCACATATAAAGAAACTCTTCCTTCACATATCCCAAACTTTGGAGGCTGGGGTCAGAATGCAGGGTCAAAGTGAAGGGTCATCCATGATACAGCGCCCCTGAAGCAGTAAGGTGTTAACAGCCTTGCTCAGTGGCCCAACAGTGGCAGCAAAACTCAGAGCACACTTCCTCTTAATCACCCATAATACTAGAGTGACCAGGTTTACCAGAGCTGAGAAGGTTTTGTGCTAGTCAATAAATCCTGCAGTTCAGAATGTCCTCGTCACTGGAGACGCCCCATCATCATCACCACCACCATCACCACGTCAGCCTGATCTCACTACACCAGCAGTGGATTTGAAGATCTGGGCTCTTCTTCCTCCAGTGTTCCTCCTTCAGAGGTGAAGCACTGGCTTTATGCATCCTTGGAGATATTTCCCCTCTGATCCTTTAATAAGCATAAGGACATTAGTTCTGCAGAAATAAAATACACAAGGTCACTTTTTACAACACTACTCGACAGCATAGAGAAGAGAACAGCGGCCTGGCCCATTGCCCACACAGAGGACAGGAAATGAGACCTTTATTAAACTCTACACCTTAATGGTCTGGCAGAAAATGTGAGGTTCAGGGATGAGGACATGGATTTGGTGTGTGGTGATAACTGGGACACTTTCCGGGAACTAACGAATAAAAGAATAAATTCATGAAGAGAACCTATATTTTATGATACTACATAAAACTTGGATTGGATGGAGCAGCTTCTTTGATTCAAAATTTCCCAGAAAATGATGGCATTTTACTGTATGGCTCATTTAAAGAAAAAAAAAGGTTTTTTCATTCCAAAACCATTTCATTTGGCAAGGTTCCTTCTTTTGAGCATGTTCATGGTAATTCTCATGGTCATGACTGATGACTTCAGCATTCATGTTGATAAAGCCTTAAATAAAAAAAATAAATAAAGCGAAAATTTTTTGTACGTCCGTTTCTGATATGAAAGAAAAAAATATTTGAATGCATCAACAGCCACTGCGTTTACTAACCTCATTTTCATGTAAACACACAGTGAATAATGTGATCAGTGATTTCATTTTGTACATTAGATACTTTAGATGCCACTGAAGACAAAACTGGCATGGAAAAAAACATGACCAGATAAACAAACTGAAGAACGATTTCAGCAGAGTTGACTGATGATGCAGCAAAACCTTTCACTCTGAAGATATATTAATATTAATTATAGTCCAGAATGAGAAAGACTTATTTCTTAAATACATTTTTTGATATTTAATTGATCACCAGATAGCTAATTTAAAGCAGATAATGAACAAAACCTGTCATATTAGCCCATTATAGCTTTATAGCTATATCCATTGGCTGCCTGACTCCTTTAGAATTAATTATATCATTTTATTAGCAATTTTAAAACATCTTACATGTTTTGTAACCTTTTGTTATATGCACCAAAAATCTAGAACATTCACCATGCTCAAAGTTCACTTTTAACTAGGTTTTATTATCTGCAATATTTAGTACATTCACATCACTTTTTTTTTCTCTGAATTATCCAGAGCCATGAGTGCAACTCAATTATCTGTCCTGACGGGAAATATGGGAAAGAGGACCTGCAGCTGCGTGAAAGCTAACAAGACAGTCTAATAGCGCTGATTAGCATGTTTGTCCTGCCCTATTAGCGGCAGGCTAAACTTGGATGTGGATCTTGGAACAAATTTCCCTAATGTAAAAACCAGCTCAAGATACTGAGAGTTTGAGACATGCATGTGCAGTGTGGTATACCTGTCCCTCACAGAGATGAACAAATTTCTTTATAAATTCTTTGACCTTGCTGCACTGACAGATGTTGATTGGTGTAACCGATTGCTTGTTGTACAGTTTATTATCAAAGACACACAATGTCACTGTCCTTCAAGGCTAGGTGTGTGATTTCACAGCCAAAGACCTAACCTACAAGTTACTTTAAGGGAGGATTCCCACGCTCGGAAGCTCAGTTTAAAGATCAGTCCGACCCAAAACCCAGATACAACTCATTAAACTTGGACTACTGCTTCGTTAAATCATGTTTCCTCTGTTAATTATGAACCCTGATCCCTAACCTCTCCATGAAAACTGGTAACAGATGTTTAATTAAAGAGAAACTGCTTAACTTACACTTACACTAAGTGGCTGCTCAGAAGTTAAGGCTTTGGGCTACTGATCAGAAATTCACATCTTAACATCACTAATCTGTCACTGCTGGATCCTTGAGCAAATCCCGTAACCTTCAACTGCTCAGTTGGGTCAGATCTCAATTGTTGGTTGCCTTTGTAGTGTCAGCTAAATGAGTAAATCGTTTTTGTTATAAAGTAGCACCTAATAGCCATCACATGACGATCTTCACAGAGAGTATCGGTGTATGGATGAATCCCAAACGACTACATGGCACATTTCATTTATACAGTAAATCTCTGCTGTAGGAATAAAGACACTTAAGAGGTAAAAAAAACAGCTCAAGACATAAATACCAGCATAAACAATGAATACTTTTAGTCCTCGAAGCTAAAGCTGCTGCAAATGAACTGTGACGTACATGAAATAAAAGCGAGACTTGTAGATTATAGACATCATAGACAGCATGTTTCCTCACTAAATAAACGTTTTGAGTTCTGTTTTTTTATTTAGGTGTCATTTTTGCAGTGCTAGGCCAATAAACACAATCCTTTAACAAATCCTTTGAGGAAAAAAAACAAACAAAAAACGGTGACACTCCAGATCACTTTAAACATGATTTGTTGTGAATCCTGTCATCACGTGCCTTTACACAGGAGACACTGGTGGCCTGTGGATATGAAATGTGTCCAATGTGCTAGCAAGTTCTTTTTGTCCAATACGTCCCAGTTAGTCGGTCCTCTGTGTGATTCAGTAGTGAATGTCAGATGAAACCTGAACGGCTGCAAAAATCTGCAAAATCCATTCAAGAGGTGCTAACAACGCTAACAAGAAAATCCTTGCTAGCATTGGTAGAGAGAGAAAAATATAATGTCAAAACCCTTATGCTGTGTTAAAATAGAGCTGTGTTTCAGCATGACACACAGTCACCTCTTGGTTAATCCTATCAAGAGAAAATAAAAACATCAGCCAGACTCGATAATGACTTTTACATGCAACGTAAGGACAGAACTTCAAATCTCAGCTGAAACAATGAGCAAAGATTTTCTGCTTTTTTCTAAAGAGCATAGATAATTGATTATCCTGCTGGAGGATCCAGTTACAACCAAGGTTCAATTTCCTGAATAATGTCTTGAGGTTTTCTTTCAGTATTTCTAGATATTTATAAAAACATATTTATTTATTTAGTTAGTTATTTAGTATATCTCTATAATATTTCAGGATCTTTGGCTCAGGTTTACTATTGACTAGAATTTCAGTATGGAAATGACCAAAACTAGATTAAAGAACTTGTCTTGGCTGGCCATTTTTACCTAAATAAAACACAATACATTTACAGCAGACATCAGGATAAGGGCAGACGCCCTCATCCTGAGCAAATTACATTTATCTCATGAGCAGTCGAGGGTTAAGGGCCTTGCTCAAGGGCCCAGCAGTGGCAGTTAGTGCTCATGAGATTTTAACCACTGAGCCACTACAACTTCCCAAATAAAATATTAAATTATATATCAAATTAACATTAAATCAAAAACAATAAAAGGGCCATCCAGCCCCAGCTATTCTCTTTTGTCAGACACCCTTCATTAAGTTTCCTAATTAGAATTACAGATTTTGTTATGCGGCTTCATGCATACTGATATGTGGTTTTCCTCTGTGATACAGAGCAAGGTCATGAGCGATGACCACAGGACTGACGGCCAGAGCACCAAGAGAGAATTATACTTGGATATCACTTACCTCAATTAATATTCATTACAAGTTTATATGGTCTGATCTGACATTTGCATGCCGTCACAGAACAATTGCAGATTTCTCACTTCTCACTATGAGATGACCAACATATCAAGGACACGCAATACTTCAGCTACAGTTGCAGCCTGCCAATTGGAGAGATGCTGTACTAAGTGTGACAGTAAAAGGTAAGGGGTCAGTATGCTCTCTGTACTTAAAAATTTTCCAGACAGGAAATGTGACACTCTACACGAACTAGAAAACAGAACAAGTGTAAATGAGGTCTGTAATGGGACGAGGTCATGAAGGTCAGTTGGGTTAAACGGCGATGAATAGCTACAGTTACAGACTAGATTATGGAGTCATTTAGAGTAGAGTGTTCTCACAGAGCCAGAGGCACACACTGACCCAAATCCTAGCACCAGTACACACACACACACACACACACACACAAACAAACAAAGACCAAGAAAGAATCCTAAGAACTGACAGTTGGCAGTTGTACGTGTGTGTGTGTGTGTGTGTGTGTGTGTGTGTGTGTGTGTGTGTGTGTGTGTGCAGTACATAGACATGTTCTGAATAAACTGATATGATGATTTGCGCACCTTGGAAATAAATTTCACTCATGATCTTTCCATGGCTCATTTTAAGCCGAGTCAACATCCTGGTCTAAAAGTGAATGCCGGCGTTGCCATGACAACTGCTCACCCTCTATTTCAGCTGACCTCTCTTTTTCAACAAACTCAGTGTAAACATCATCATCATCATCATCATCATCATTACTCCACACACACACACACACACACACGCACGTAAGGCAACCATCATTCAAACTGATCCTGAATAATTTTGCCAAGCCATTCAGTAGAACACAATGAGTCATCAATAATTGCAATATACTTTGTATAGAGGTCGCCATGGAAACCTGCTCAGAATCCTTTTCTTTTGCAATTACACATAAGTCTGAAAAAAACACAAAGATAGAGAAACAGTGCTGATAAAACATCCGTGTTTTTACACGCCAGGCCAGCTGTAAATTTTCACAGAATTTCCGCACCACTCTATAAAGGGATTATCTAACAGGGGAGGATTTAATCAAATAATAAAATACAGACAAGACCCCTTACTGATCAAAGCTGGCATATGAATAGGAATTTGCATTAGACTTCATAACATCAAAATGAGCAGCGAGTTGGCCTCAATTAGTGAATGAGCTTCAGCAGGATGCAAAATTCCAGTTGCTTATTTGCATGTGGCATTACATGTCGCATTATATTGCATTACATGCCACAGTTTTATCAAGTGCAGATATAAGATAAGAGAAAGCTTCAGCACAATGCAATTATCTGAGATTTCAAGATTTGTTGAACAATGTCCAAAAAAACATTTTTTCGCTGAAATCCTCTCTGCCCTTTGCTCTTGTTTCGTTCCTCTGCTTTGTTTTCTCCATGCATTCATCCACCATCCATTTTTCTCTTCATACCGACTACAGACTTCCTAAACTGTCATCATTCTTGCTTTGCCAATCATGCTGCAGCAGTGCAACACATGGAATCATGCAAATATAGGTCAAGAGCTACGGTTAATCAAACAGCCGAATGGAGGGGGGTGAACTCGGTGACTTGCCAGATGTGCTGGATTGAGTATTTCACAAACTGCTGATCTTGTACACATAACTGTCGCTCGAGTTTACATAGAAGGTTGCTCAAAACAAACAAATTAAAAAAGGAAATCTTCAAGTGGCAGTTCATAGAGATAGAGAGAGAGAGAGAGAGAGAGAGAGATCAGCATGGCCAGAGTGGTTTACGCTGACAGGAAGGATACAGCAATTAAACCACTGTGTTGAACAAGAAAAAAATCTCAGAACAAACAGAACTTCAAACCTTGAGGCAAATGACCTCCAACAGCAGACCACATTAGCTGCCACTCCAGTCAGCCAAGAACAGAAATCTGAAGCAATCATGGGTACAGGCTCACAAAAAATAAAGAATTGGATATTGTAACAAACTAGATATCACAAAGACAGATGTGCTAACAACATAACCCGATTTGGGTATATACATACATATATAAAACCATAGCTACATTTGCAGTATCCTGAGAAAATATGGATTAAACGCATGATAAAACCTGATTCGGGGAAGTAAAAAAAAAAAAAGTACACTTACTGACCACAAGGCAGTGTGTAAAAAAGCAGCAGCAGTGCCACAAGAGGCTGGTGGGAAGAGATGTGATGGAGCAGACATCAAACTGAAATGGATTAGAAAGAGATCTGGGGGAAACTGCTAACAGCTCGGGGATTTCTAGGAGGAGAGGCGTGAAAATGACAATAAAAGTGGGACATTTCGGCTCCCACTTTCCGTCTCGTGCAATATTCTTCTACCTTTTTTCTCAAACCAGTGTAGTGTGGATTGGATAATGTTGTTGCTGTAACTGTTGCTGGATAATACGATGCAGGAAAAAAAGTTTTTTTCCGTTATTTGTAACTTTTTCATGACTTTTCTTCTTATGATTGAAGTGTTTTAATGAATCATAATACTATTAAAGAGGCTATAAAGGAATCCCAGACTGCTTTTAAATATGGACTTGCTTTTACAAGCATCTAGAAAGCCCTTCTCCTCATATCAATGATCATTCTCCTATCCTGACTTAATTTTCCCATTTGAAAAGCTTTAAGAAGACAGCACAGTGAAATTCTTCAATTCACTGCACAGATTTAGCCTGATACAGGGCTTGAACCCTGACCTTCTGATCAACAACCCAGAACCTTAACTGCTTGAGACACCATTTACATTTACGACCCTTATCCAGAATTTTATACAACTGAACAAATGAGGGTTAAGGGGCCTTGCTCAAGGGCCCAGCAGTGTCAGTTTGGTGGTCCTGGGATTCGAACTCACAATCTTCCTATCAGTAATCCATAACCACTAAGCCACCACCGTCACAATTCAATGGGTCTACTGTTTAATCTTAATCTTTAGTGGTAACAATTAGTGCTGCTGCAGTACTGATACTGGTGTGTAATGGTATCTGGTTTAAAACCCACTCTTCTCTGTTGCAGCCCTACTCCTTCAAAGGCAGCTGACGTAGAAAGATAATGCTAATAAGCATAACTCTTAGGAAAGCTAATGAAAATAGCAATCACACTTTCTGTACACTGTGCACTTATTAAAATCCATATCTACAAACATGCCTTGATTGTGTAACCTGCCATTGCATTGCACAGTTTTGAATGACATAATACTTATTTTGCATGAACATGAGCAACAAAAACACAAAGCTCATGTTTTTTTTAGGTAAAAGGTTTTGCATTTACAGCCAGCAGATCATTTTGGACAGAAAGTTGATCTTCTGGGGTTTAGGTCGCTGTATATTGTATGTAAGTCTGTTGCATTTGTGACAGTTTAGCATTGACATTTCATTTACTGATTAAGTAACTGGAGTGATACTGATAATTTCTCTCTCTCTCTCTCTCTCTCTCTCACACACACACACACACACACACAGACACACACACACGGGAACATAACTGCACAGTGCGTCTTCTCCACCCCATAAATCAACGTAACAGCACAGTTTACCTGCTTTGCTGCGTACTATATTTATTAACATTAAAATGCATTCTGAAACTTTAGCAAACGCTATCCGTGCAGAATAAGTGCGTGTGTGTAAAATAGTGGTGAGTTGTGTTTAAGGTTACACAATGATTCGAGACCAGGCTACTCCTACTGTGCTATTTAATCGTGATAATCCACATGGTGCCTTCCAACCATCCGACAAACCACAACAATCAGAAATAATGAGCATGCACACAAAGAGTGTGGATCAACTTAGGTCTCCTAAAATCACTGCCAAACAGGTCAGCTTTACACCCTCACCATTTTTGATTTGGGCGGTGGTCTGTGATGTAATGTCTCAGCTCAACTTAGGGAGTGTACTGGAAGCACATTTCAGCGTCTACTATGTTTATGGTCAACATGTGTTACCAAACCTGTTACATATTAGTTATTTAATGGTACAACAGTAAAACAGATGCATTTATACCTGCATGCATACAAAAGTTTATATAAATATACAGAAAGACAGACATACATACACTATGGATGAAGTGTCTGGACATCTGGAGAAATTCCAGCATGTCTTGAGGCTAACCTGTTCAAACATCACTTTATTTCCTGAATGGATATGTACAAACCAAGTGCCAGATGAGTGATACTTCTCAAGCAAAAAAGACAGACGGAAACACCGTGCTGGAATGGTGTATATTAGATTCGTCCGAGATGGTTGGGGAAAAAAAGGTGCTACGTTATTAAATCATCATGCATTCATGATAGCAAATGAGTAATGGTCCAATACTGGCTCACACTTGCCACTTCATGGCACCATGAAAAGACAGCGATGAACTCATCTGAATCTGGCTGCCAAACTACACCTACAAGTCAACTTTGATGAGAACATGTCTCTGGCGTGATCGGAAGCAGAATTCACAGCTGGGCCACCTGGGAGCTGAAATTATAATGCAGCACAACCATCCTGGCAATTTTACTCCAGATTCTAAACACTGTAAATCATTTCTGAATAACTGCTTACAGCACACAGGACCAATGCCAGTGCTATAACTGACAGATACACTATATAGTGTGTTGGAAATTCATCTGCAACATGAGAAATCGCACTTCAAGTAACTGTTATTCAGTCAGGAGTTGCTCATTAGCCTTTTTTGCTTATTATCGAACCTTATCCCAGAGTCATGAATTATTCATTTCATCATTATTTTTTTTTATTAATTCAGTAAAAGACAAAAGAAATCAATATCCTACTGGATGACAATACATTGATGATCATATTTTAAAGTAACTGCCACCTATCCTAGAGGTCTGGGTTCTCAAGTTCTTCTACACCAACCCTGGAGCTCTTCATGTCTTCAGGGGCAACATCATGCTGGGCCCCTTTGTTCCAGTGAAGGAAAATTTTAATGCTACAGCTTACAAAGACATTCTACACAACTGTGTGCTTCCAAATTTGTGGAAACACTTTGGTGTAGAACCACATATGGGTGTGATGTCCACTATCTCATTGTTAACACTTGTTTTTGAGCCACAGAGAAACCATGCTATACATGGGCATCTTAGGAACTGGCTCCACAACTGACTAAACCATAACTACACCAGATGCATTAGGTAATTTCTAACAGTTAGATGGGTTTGATGAAAGATTTTTTAATTTTTTTTTTACCCGTTGACCCATTCCACCATTCCTGTCTATGTTCACACTTCACCTCCAGTGTCTTAGGTCATCAATTATTGCACCTTTAAAAGCATGCACATTCATGCAATTTTCACTGCTTTGCTGCCTGGAGCAGTTATCTATTTCCTTGCACTTCTAGCAAAAATCAATTGATTAATTTTGTTAGCTGAAAGTGTGTGCAAACTTGATCATAGACATGACTGGCAAACTTCAGGAAAAAAGAAGACTTACCTTGTTAGAATACGGAGGTTTAGCAAGATTAATCCCGTCCCTAACGAGTTTATCCCTGATCATGATCTTCAGCTTCAGTTTCGGGTAGACTACAAGCTCCCGGTTCCGGAGGGTCAGGTTCCGGTGTGACCCCGTGCACGTCATTCCAATTTGATCCGTCCAAGACCTGGATCCCCGAAGGCTCGGGATCAGCGGCTCTAAGGTGAAATAAAGCCCCGAAGCCGCCTGCTTGTCCTCGTCTTTGAGTCTTGTCACGGCGTCGTGAATCCGTTGTCGGTGGTGCGGTACGAACACGCCGATGGCGTCCAGGTCGGGGTCGCCGATCTGTTTACAAACTTCCAGGTCGTCGTAGCCGTTATCCACAAACGCTTCGACATACTGGCAGAGCTGGAGCGTTTTCAGCCACTCGTACACGATGCTGGGACCGGTGCTCATCATTGTCACAGAAACGTAAGGTGTGTGTAATCAGATCTGAATTAAGAGGCTACCTGAGGATAGGGGATGGACACGAGAGCGCAGCTCTGCACGTGCGTGTGTGTGTGTGTGTGTGTGTGTGTAAAGGTCTCGGGCTCACATTTTGCTCTTTCTCTTCGACATTTCAGTCAGCGTGCATGCCACCAAAAATTACTGTCCAATGCGTGGAACTGAATTAAAAAATACCAGTGCATGAAAGCAAGATATCCATGAGCGATGACAGTCAGTCAGTCAGTCAGTCAGTCTCTCTCTCTCTCTCTCTCTCTCTCTCTCTCTCTCTCCGCTCCTGCAGGCTCAGGTTGTATTCTCCGCCCCCCAAAAAACCTTCACCTAACATCCGATTTAAATGTCTTCAGAGCACATACAAAAAAATCTGAGTACGCATCCTTCCTCCAAACCGGCTCTGTGAATATTCTCAAATCACAGTTGTTGTTGCTGTTGTTATTGACAGCGTTGACGCCGAACAGCAGCTGAAGTGTCGCTTACACAGCTCCTAAACACTTCCAAAACCAACAGCATTCTCGTTTCTTTACACTTCCTTCTTTTCCTCCTCCTGCTTTTGGACGAGTTTCAGTTTGCCAACTTTTTGTTGTTGTTTTTCTAGCTTGCAATCCGCGACTGTATGGGGAAAAAGGTGCGCGTGCAGGTTTCAAGCCTACGCTGATTGATGAGCAGTGCAGCGCGAGCTCCCGCGACACCGGCGTGTTTCCGTGAGCAGTCTGACAGGTTTCACAGGCAGAGCTAATCTCGGTTTGGGTGAAAAATAGTGTGCGGTCAGATTTGGAAAAAGCTTTGCCCTCTGTTCACGAGCAGAAAAGTCCAGCACGCGCTCTCACGTTAAGGCGTTAGTTCCTATAAGGGTCTGTCAGTGTATTCCCGGGTGCATTCTTGAAGCACGCGCTTATAGTTCTGTCTCGGTTTTAGTGCGCCCCCTGGCGGTGTGTGTGTGTGTGTGTGTGTGTGTGTGTGTGTGTTGCTCACGCCAGCATCATGACAGGCCGGGTGGCACCTTATCTATCTACTCATAATCTCCTGTGGATATATTTGAAAGTTTTTGTACGTCTGTGTAGCTGATACAGTCTATCTGGTTTATTAGTCTGATTTGTTTTGTATATAATTTGAAAGAGAGTTTTGTATAGTTATATACGTTTGTTGCATTTATTTTAACTTATTTTAATATTTTTCTGTTGCTATGGTCTCTTGTCTACTGCTGTAACACTGGAACTTCTCAGCTGTGATATATATCCTTATTTTATTTATCCTATCTCATCTTATATTTTACAATCATGCTTGGTGATAAAATATAGTATTTACATCATGATGATGATGAGCTGCAGCCTCCTTACTATAGCCTATGTTTAGATTTTACATTGTCATTTTTACACAGCCATCCATATATAATTACGCTAAAAATGATTACACTAATTAAGGAAGGCATTGTTGTTTATTGGCTTCCCACTGCTATGGTGAGAAACATGGTAAATCCAGTGGCAGTCAATGTATTTTCCCATTACTTTTTCAAGGCTACCAGATTAAGTGCTACACTATAATCAGTAAGATATGGAGATGAGCCGATGAAGTCACTTTCTGGACGTTTACTGCAGTAGGAGGAAAAGAAAAGTAGATCAGGATGTAAGGTGTCATTTCCCACCTATTATTCAGCATCCTTTAAAAACATTCCATTGGAGCTGTAATAAAGGTTTTTTTTATAGTATTTCAATGAATATGCAAGATTGTTTAAAGGTAGATTGTGCCTAAAAAATGATCATAAAAAATCACAGTTTATAGAGTCTGTTTTGGAACAGTGGGTCATGGGTCTTTTTTCAGAAAAAGTAAGTAAGTTTATTTATAGAGCACATTTAAATTCATCATACACTGACCAAAGTGCTGTACAAAACACATAAAAATTACAAGGCATTCAACCAAACAATAAACAATATCAGCAGATTAAGAAGCTGGGAATTCCAGCGAAAAAAAATTGATTTCTGAAGGTAACTGATTCCACAGGTGAGGAGCATCTACTGCAAACGTTCTGTCCCCTTTTCGATTTGAGACATAGGGACATAAAGGGGAGCTTGTTTAGAAGACCTAAGGGACCTATGTGCTGAGTACGGATGAATTAGGTCTAAAATGAAAGAGGGTGCCTTCCCATTAATGCTTTAAAAACAATTAGAAGAATCTTCTGGATTCTAAAATGAACTGGGAGCTATGGGAGAGAGGCCAGAACTGAAGTAATATGATCATGTTTTTTTTGTACCAGTTAGCAGCCTTGCAGCTGCATTCTGGACCATCTGTAGTTGTGCTATTGAGCACTGGGGAAGACCAATATATAAGGAATTACAATAATCCAGACAAGAAGTAATAAAGGTGTGAATAACGTTTTCTAAGTCATTGAAATTCATAATTGGTTTAAGTCTGGAAATGATTCTTAGCTGGTAATAACTGAGTTCAGAATCAAAGAAGATGCCCAAGATTTTTACATATGGCTAGATGTATGGAGCGATATGGAGCCTAATTACTGGTCAAGCAGCTTCTATTCTTAGAGAGATCGAGAATAATCACTTCAGTTTTATAAGAATTTATGGCACATGTAGTCTATTTGTTCATGTCACAAATATATACTTATTTTAAAGTGCAGTTGTATCCTTTCACTAACTCTTCATGGATTTTAAAGGTACTTCTTTTAGCCTTCTTTTAATTAAACACTTGCACCACCTAGGGTGAAAAAGATTAAATAAAGTGCACAAAAGTTACTACAGGAACAGTTTAATCCAGTTTATTCTGAATGATCCATAGATATGTGCACATATGCCAGTTTAGAAATTTATTTAATGTATCTAACTTCTACATTGTAGTTTCCTGAGGAAAATGTATGAAATCCCATCTTAAGAATGTCTTTGGACGTTGGGAGTAGAGCGCAGGGTAATGCATGTGAATGGGGACAGCCTGAGGGTAGAAGCTGTTACACAGACTATTAGAATGCTCCAGAACCTTCTGTAGGACGGCAGAGTGACAAATAGTTTGTTGGTGGGATCATCCACATTGCTGAAGGCTGTGCAGATACAGTATGTATGTACTGAACCAGGGGTAGAGGCATGCCAATGGTACATTCTGCTGTCTGAATGAATTTCCGCATTATTCTCTGCTGAATCAGATTCCCAAATTAGACAGTGATAGTGCTGGCTAGGACACTCTTGGTCCCCGGTACAACATGGTGAGGATGGGTGGAAAGATGACTGGAAATGGTGCTGCAGGGCTCTTTTAACTTGGAGCTGATGTTGGTCATTCAGGTAAGGTCTAGTGTGATGTAAACACCAAGGAACTTTTCTCTCATCACTGTAAACCCAGGGGAATAATCAACACATATCTTCCTGGTCAACAATCATCTAAATAGACAGATTGTTGCACCTGACCCTCCTCTGGTGAGGCCTTTCACTGGCATTGACATGATGGACTGTGTTCAGAGGCTCAAATTTGGTGTTATAAACCAGAGCATTGTAGTTATATAAATCGCTGCAAATGCTTGAACCAGGTTTTGTTCAATTCAAGATTCAAGAAGCTTTATTGTCATTTCAACCACATATAGCTGACGCAGTACATAGTGAAATGAAACAACGTTTCTCCAGAACCTGAACCAGGTTTTGTGAAAGCTTCTTTAGTGTATGGGATACTGCATAATAGTTACAGCCTATGTATAGCATACATGCATTATGCTTGGAAATCATAGTAGTTATTCATAAATATATATTATATCTACATCCTTTACTTGGAAGTGTGTATATAAATTCAGCTCTATAAGCTAAATAAGTTGATAAACTGTCATTTATTTACGTTAAAACCTTTACTCTGTTGCTGTATAATTTGTAATCAGCTTACTGTTAAATTTTTGAAAAACATTTCTTAGATAGAAACATGTCTATCAGGAACACATCTGTAAAATCTTGGCTGGTGTCATCCCTTTAGAGGAATTTGATTATAAATTTTTTTTTAAATGGTCAATAATTTGCTTTTGTTAGTTGTTCATTCTATTTCATTAGACTACCGTTTAATGTTGCCTGGTGTAATAGATTAGACAAGCTTTGAGGGAGATATAACAGATCCTGAAGATATAATTAAGCGTCATCTCTCCTTTGACACATAATACTGCTCCATCTAGTGGGTCTTCCTGATATGACACTGTCTGTGTGGTTTAAATAGAGTACATGTAGGTAGACCTGCTGTAGAGTTAATGATATGATGCAGGTGAATGTATGACAGGTGGGATATACAGTTTTACAGTGAGTGTTGGGTATGTCTTTGCTTTTTACTTACACATACACAAGCAATATTTAACAGCCAGCGTGCATACATTCCTCAGAATCTCTTAGATGCATACCCGTTTCCTGCTTTTGACTATTTTTGAACACAGAATTCAGAATCTCAGAGCAATGCACTTGCAGAACTTTGGTCTCCACAGCCTGGCTTCTCTCCTGAGAGTCCAGCATCTTTCTCTGTGGTTGCAGGAATAGAAGTTCAGGGCATCTCCTTCTCCATGAGTTTTATTTTATATTCAAGCTTCTTGCAGGCCTCCTGCTCTGCCTGAAGTTCCTGTTCATATTTAATGCAGATTTCATCAGACATGAGCAACATGGTCTGTTGCTATAGCGAGAAGATAGAGTGTAACCCCTTTAAATGTACTAATGCTAGGACTTAACTGAAAATAAATCCCTATTCTCTAGTCTCAGCTTTTGGAGGTACAATGATATATATCTTCAATATTAATGTTTACAGTATCTCATCTTCTCTTAGTGTAGGCATGTGCTGATGGCCAGCATCTCCTCTGAGGAGATCCCCTGTCACTCAGCCTGACTCAGCTGATTGCTGCACAGATCATGAAAATATGCAGATCAGAGGGAAACAGTTCTTGGTGCTTATTTGCATTAATGCTCAGCTTCCTGTCTACCAAAGCTTCTAATGAATGTTAAATATGATTTATCTCTGCAGACTTCCTGTAGCCTTTCTCCATTGTTTTCTCATAAAACACACTTACCTCAAATCTTAATTAAAATAAGGCTGACCTGGGATTGAAAAAAACGCTTGGTATTCACTTAACAGTGCTCTGTTATTGTGTTTAATGCTACAAAAATGGATATATATATATATATATATATATATATATATATATATATATATATATATATATATACAGTGAGGGAAAAAATTATTTGATCCCCTGCTGATTTTGTACATTTGCCCACTGACAAAGAAATGATCAGTCTGTAATTTTAATGGTAGGTTTATCTGAACAGTGAGAGACAGAATAACAACAAAAAAATCCAGAAAAACACATTTCAAAAAAGTTATACATTGATTTGCATTTTATTGAGTGAAATAAGTATTTGACCCCTTTGCAAAACATGACTTAGTACTTGGTGGCAAACCCTTGTTGGCAATCACAGACGTCAGACATTTCTTGTAGTTGGCCACCAGGTTTGCACACATCTCACATCTCAAGGAATTTGGGCCCACTCCTCTTTGCATCCACGACCTATTTTCAATGCCCTGGCTGAGGGAAGGAGGTTCTCACTCAAGATTTGACGGTACATGGCTCCGTCCATCGTCCCTTTGATGTGGTGCGGTTGTCCTGTCCCCTTAGTAGAAAACACCCCCAAAGCATAATGTTTCCACCTCCATGTTTGACGGTGGCGATGGTCTTCTTGGAGTCATAGGTAGCATTCCTCCTCCTCCAAACACAGCGAGTTGAGTTGATGCCAAAGAGCTGGATTTTGGTCTCATTTGACCACAACACTTTCACCCAGTTCTCCTCTGAATCATTCAGATATTCACTGGCAAACTTCAGATGAGCCTGTACATGTGCTTTCTTTAGCAGGGGGACCTTGCGGGCACTACTGGATTTCAGTCTTTTACGGCGTAGTGTGTTACCAATTGTTTTCTTGGTGACTATGGTCCCAGCTGCCTTGAGATCAATGAAAAAATCCTCCAGTGTAATTCTGGGCTGATTCCTCACCGTTCTCATGATCATTGAAGCTCCATGAGGTGAGATCTTACATGGAGCCCCAGACCGAGGAAGATTGACAGTCCTTTTGTGTTTCTTCCATTTGGGAATAATCGCACCAACTGTTGTCACCTTCTCACCAAGCTGCTTGGCGATGGTCTTGTAGCTCATTCCAGCCTTGTGTAGGTCTACAATCTTGTCCCTGACATCCATGGACAGCTCTCTCTCTCTCTCTCTCTCTCTCTCTATATATATATATATATAGACAATGGACAATGAAACTGAAACGCCTGGTTTTAGACCACAATAATTCATTAGTATGGTGTAGGGCCTCCTTTTGCAGCCAATACAGCATCAGTTCGTCTTGGGAATGACAGGTACAAGTCCTGCACAGTGGCAAGAGGGATTTTGAGCCATTCTTCTTGCAGAATAGTGGCCAGGTCACTACGTGATGCTGGTGGAGGAAAACGTTTCCTGACTCGCTCCTCCAAAACACCCCAAAGTGGCTCAATAATATTTAGATCTGGTGACTGTGCAGGCCATGGGAGATGTTCAACTTCACTTTCATGTTCATCAAACCACTCTGTCACTAGTCTTGCTGTGTGTATTGGTGCATTATCATCCTGATACATGGCACCGCCTTCAGGATACAATGTTTGAACCATTGGGTGCACATGGTCCTCCAGAATGGTTCGGTAGTCCTTGGCAGTGACGCGCCCATCTAGCACAAGTATTGGGCCTAGGGAATGCCATGATATTGCAGCCCAAACCATCACTGATCCACCCCCATGCTTCACTCTGGGCATGCAACAGTCTGGGTGGTACACTTCTTTGGCGCTTCTCCACACCGTAATGTGGGAAAGACAGTGAAGGTGGACTCATCAGAGAACAATACATGTTTCACATTGTCCACAGCCCAAGATTTTCGCTGCTGGCACCATTGAAACCGACGTTTGGCATTGGCACGAGTGACCAAAGGTTTGGCTATAGCAGCCCGGCCATGTACATTGACCCTGTGGAGTTCCCGACGGACAGTTTTGGTGGAAACAGGAGAGTCGAGGTGCACATTTAATTCTGCAGTGAGTTGAGCAGCTGTGGTTTTATGTTTTTTGGATACAATCCGGGTTAGCACCCGGACATCCCTTTCAGATAGCTTCCTCTTGCGTCCACAGTTACTCCTGTTGGATGTGGGTCGTCCTTCTTGGTGGTATGCTGACATTACCCTGGATACTGTGGCTCTTGATACATCACAAAGACTTGCTGTCTTAGTCACAGATGCGCCAGCGAGACGTGCGCCAACAATTTGTCCTCTTTTGAACTCTGATATGTCACCCATAATGTTGTGTATATTGCAATATTTTAAGCAAAACTGTGCTATTACTCTGCTAATTAAACCTTCACACTCTGCTCTTACTGGGGGAATGTGCAATCAATGAAGATTGGCCACCAGGCTGGTCAAATGTAGCCATGAAACCTCCAACACTAAATTGGCCAGTGTTCAGTTTCATTGTCCAACCCCTGTGTGTATATATATATATATATATATATATATATATATATATATATATATATATATATATACACTATATTGCCAAAAGTATTCGCTCACCTGCCTTGACTCGCATATGAACTTAAGTGACATCCCATTCCTAATCCATAGGGTTCAATATGACGTCGGTCCACCCTTTGCAGCTATAACAGCTTCAACTCTTTTGGGAAGGCTGTCCACAAGGTTTAGGAGTGTGTTTATGGGAATTTTTGACCATTCTTCCAGAAGCGCATTTGTGAGGTCACACACTGATGTTGGACGAGAAGGCCTGGCTCTCAGTCTCCGCTCTAATTCATCCCAAAGGTGTTCTATCGGGTTGAGGTCAGGACTCTGTGCAGGCCAGTCAAGTTCATCCACACCAGACTCTGTCATCCATGTCTTTATGGACCTTGCTTTGTGCACTGGTACACAGTCATGTTGGAAGAGGAAGGGGCCAGCTCCAAACTGTTCCCACAAAGTTGGGAGCATGGAATTGTCCAAAATGTCTTGGTATGCTGAAGCATTCAGAGTTCCTTTCACTGGAACTAAGGGGCCAAGCCCAGCTCCTGAAAAACAACCCCACACCATAATCCCCCCTCCACCAAACTTTACACTTGGCACAATGCAGTCAGACAAGTACCGTTCTCCTGGCAACCGCCAAACCCAGACTCGTCCATCAGATTGCCAGATGGAGAAGCGCGATTCGTCACTCCAGAGAACGCCTCTCCACTGCTCTAGAGTCCAGTGGCGGCGTGCTTTACACCACTGCATCCGACGCTTTGCATTGCACTTGGTGATGTATGGCTTGGATGCAGCTGCTCGGCCATGGAAACCCATTCCATGAAGCTCTCTGCACACTGTTCTTGAGCTAATCTGAAGGCCACATGAAGTTTGGAGGTCTGTAGCGATTGACTGCAGAAAGTTGGCGACCTCTTCGCACTATGCGCCTCAGCATCCGCTGACCCCGCTCCGTCAGTTTACGTGGCCTACCACTTCGTGGCTGAGTTGCTGTCGTTCCCAAACACTTCCACGTTCTTATAATACAGCTGACAGTTGACTGTGGAATATTTAGGAGCGAGGAAATTTCACGACTGGATTTGTTGCACAGGTGGCATCCTATCACAGTTCCACGCTGGAATTCACTGAGCTCCTGAGAGCGACCCATTCTTTCACAAATGTTTGTAAAAACAGTCTGCATGCCTAGGTGCTTGATTTTATACACCTGTGGCCATGGAAGTGATTGGAATACCTGATTCTGATTATTTGGATGGGTGAGCGAATACTTTTGGCAATATAGTGTATATATTTATATTTATATATTTATATATATATATATATATATGTGTGTATATGTATGTATATATATATATATATATATATATAAATGTATATGGGTGATTCTCACAGAACCACTGAAACACCACGGCACTAATGATTTTAAATATAAAAAGTGTAATTTAGTGATATAAAAAAGCATCAGAATAAAGACAATACTGTTCTCTACCTTGCACAATGTGTAATTTCAACATGAGAATTATTTTTCTATTTTACTGCATTTTCTGCTGAAATTCTCATTACCGCAACGTGTCCGGCTGTGTCTGAATGTGTATTATGATTTAATTTAAACAAATTAACATAAAATAATTTAGAAAAAAAATAAATGGATATTCTACTAGATTATTCTTGATGACAGATTTTTTTTTTTACTGAATATTCATGTATAATAAAAATGAAAAAAAGTAGGAAATGATTGTCCATGCCTGATGTTCTCATCCTCCACAACACTTTTTAAGGACTGTTTAAACACACATACAGAATGTAAATAAAGTTTGATTATGAGTGATGGAGCACATGGGACAGTTACTTCAAGATAGTGACCAGGTAAGATCATCTTTTTATATCTTTCCAGTTAAATGTTAAATATTCTATTGTCAGAATGTTAACACGACTGTTTGATTATCATTACCGAAACAGGAAGTTTTCTACATTTCGAAAATTTTTAGATTTACAATTTTTTTTTTATGAAAATGTACTTTATTAAGGTCTAATTGTATGCATTGAGAAAAAATTAGTAAAGCCATCACGGCTTCTCTATTGTTAGCAAAACATCCTGAGGCACCTCATCCTCCGCAGCACCATTCTCATATACCACAATCATTTAAGGCCAGTTGTGGTAAAGAGAACTTTGAATATGAATTTAATATTAATTTCAAATTTCCTAAATGTTGATATTTTGCTTTATGATTTGTTTCATTTATAGACAGTCAGCAAGTGAGAAAAAAAAAAGCTTTAGCAAAGCCAAGGGTGACAAAGTTCAGGGAAAAATTGTACAGAAACCCAGAACTGCTGGAGGAGTACAGAAGAGGGAGGTTAGAGGTTAGGTTTGGAGATGTTACAGCAGGGGTAATTAGCAAAAAACACCATACAGTGTTAGGAAATGTACATAGACACATACACACACACACACACACACAGAGTAAGCATCAAGTCTATACTATATGATGATGTATACATAAAATGTTTTTTCCCCATGTTATGAGACATGCTAATTTAATGTAATGCTTTCTTTCTGCTTCCAGGAATCAAAAACAAAAACAAACTGGCAAAATAAAGAAAACTGAAGAGCTGACTAAGAAGCAACATGGGAAGAAAAAAAGACAGTGGTCAGTTATTTTTTAGTGCCATGTTAAAATGGTTTATGTTTTTTTAGGTAAATGTTGAAATGTTGTCCTGTTTATTCCTGTTTTAATGTTTTTCTTAATTTTTTTTAATTGGCTTTTGTATTTTTGAAGCACTGGACAATAAAACTGTTTTGAACTTGAATGCATGATTGTGCAAATATTATCTGTTTCTTTCTGCATGATCTCAGACTAGTATACAAGTCTCTGTATAAATCTCAGACTAGTATACTTATCATTACCGAAATAATTAACCTCATTACCGAAACCTATATCTCATTACCGCAACAGATGTTTATTAGATGTTAATTTAATTAATAGAAATATAGTACTTTGATTTTAAATGCATGTGCAGAATCTTAAAATTATGTTCTTTCAGGTTTGTCACATCATTTTGAAAAAATGTCAGGTTTCTTCAAAATATAGAAAAAAAATGGTTGTAAATTATGGACAGTGTTGCGGTAATGAGAGAAATCAGTCAAAATTTAAAAACTATTAAATTAAAAATAGATATTATTTCAGAACTTCAAGTAACTGTGCATGACTATTAATAATCCATTTTTAAAACTGTGAAAATCTATTTGCTTTTCTGACAGTGTTGATGTTTTGTTGCAGTAATGAGATTTTTTTAGGATAATTTTGGAAATTATGTTCAAAAAGGTGTTAAATGGTAAATAAAAGTTTTTAAATTAATGTTCACAAATACTCCAGACTTTGTTACTAATGTCTAAAAAAAAAAAGAAGTTAATTTAAGCATTTTTAAAATTTTCATGTTTGAAATTTTTAAAACCAAGATTTCGTGAGAATCACCCATATACCAGTCAAAAGTTTGGACACATCTTCTAATTCCATGGTCTTTCCTGATGTTTATTTGTAAAACAATGCTGAAAGCGGCTGAAATACACAATAATGTCCTTTGAACAGTTGATATTGAGATATGTCTGCTACTGATGCTCTGTAAAGCCTTCATAACGGCTCTAATCTGAGGTGCTGTTAATTGGTGATTTCTGAGGCTGGTAACTCTAAATGAACTTCTCCTCTGCAGCAGAGGTAAGTTTTGGTCTTGCTTTACTGGGATGGTCTTCATGTGAGCCAGTTTCATCATGGTGCTTGATGGGTTTTGCAAATGCACTTGACAATACTGTTCTTGCAAGAACTATTCCAGAACACTTGACCTTTGTGTCTTAAAATAACAACTGACTGTGTTTTTTGTTGTTGTTACATATGTACATAAATCCATGTGTGTTATTTCATAGTTTTGAAATCTCCAGTTTTGTTCTAGAATGTAGAACACCTGAATTCACTGATTTGGAGCGTTGTCCCAAAACCTTTGGCAATATAGTATATGTAGTGGTATTTAAAGCAAATATTGTATCTTGTGCATTTGTGGAAATGTCTTAGCAACCAAACACTCACACAAATAGTTTAGAGACTCAAGTTTTAATTTTCTTAATTTTAATTAGTTTTAATTTTTCCTAATTTCTTTAATTTTTTTAATTTTCCCAATGGGAAAGTTAAATTTCCCATTGGGATGAATAAAGTATCTATCTATCTATCTATCTATCTATCTATCTATCTATCTATCTATCTATCTATCTATCTATCAAAGCTGAAAACTGACCAGACTCATCCAAAAGATCTGTTACATAACTGTTCTAGATATATTTTGTAATATCTAGATGAATCCATATAACAGCTTTGTATATAGAAAACCATGCCAGAAATGTTTGTTAGATTTTAATATATTAATAGGCAACTTATTTATTCTGTGATTACAGAACAATAAAATATGTCAACTGACATCTTTTTAAAATACTGAACTGGATTTGCCTAAACTTTAGATGTAGAATTTAAATCACAAAACTTTAACTGAGCAATAAGAGGTAGAAAGTGGACACCCTTTACTCTGTTAATTCGGGCACAATAACCACTGTGAGAAACATGAGGACTGCAATCTTTTTAACCATTCTAAAATGCGTTGTTTTGCTTTCTTCGCGTATTATATTGTTAGAAATACCCCCCCCCCCCCCTGTGTTGTATTATTCAATAATTAATTAATAATAACAACAACAACAACAATTTCCAACGCGGCAGGAACCATTATTCAGAATTAGTGTTTCCGGACCTATTTTATAGTTGCAGTCTGTGGGCACTGGGCAGTCTGTCTAATTCCACACGGTAAGGAAGTTTGTTTAGCGCGTTATATAGACTTTATCTGGTTATCTTCGAATAGTTACTAGCTAACAGTGAAAGCAAACAAAAGCTCTCTCCTCACTCTTTCCATTATAATGCACATGATATGTGATGTTTATTATATATGTGATCGACAGTCGCTGTATGAAATATGTTGGACAGATGTGACACAATAAACTGCAACGGTGATCATTCACGAGTGTTTGTCTTTTGTGTAGAGTGTTATGTCCGTGAGGTGTATTGTGTCTGTTAAATGTACTGACCACTAGAGTGACAAGTAAGCAGGTAATTCTTACTTTCATTTCAGTGCAGCCATGGAAAGGCCTGATGGTCAGTCTAGCATATGAACTCTTTGCACATTAGATAGTATTTCAAAGTGAAGGTCAGATGCATAATACACACTGGTCCAGCGTGTATGCTGTGTGTTTTGTGTTGCTGTAAATGTGAGCTGCTGGAAATTAGCAAAAAGACAACTTGAGTTGAGAGCTGCTTGAATGTGATGTGCTATGGAGATTTGCACTGATGTTCACATGGAGAAAATAAACAATGGAGATGATACACAAGGTATTTTAGACTAGTGCTTTCAGGAATTATTGAGTAATGTGTTAAGAGTGTCTCTGTGTTCTCTGCTCAGGTGATTTTTATGATGGGTTTTAATTTTTTCTCATGGTCATATTTCTGACCGGTGAATAAAGGAGTTTTGTGCATGTTTGGTCAGATCAACACACTCCTCAGGCAATGTTTTGAAGCTTATTGGTTTGTTTAAATATGTGTAGTCTGTCTGATTTGAACTCAGAGATTGCTGTTAGGTGTAAAGTGATACAAAGCTTCAATGTCAAAGCTTCAACAGCCAATTTCACAAAGTATTTATGAACCAAATACACTATATTGCCAAAAGTTTTGGAACACCCCTCCAAACCATTGAATTCAGGGGTTGGGCTCGGCCCCTTAGTTCCAGTGAAAAGAACTCTTAATGCTTCAGCATACCAATTTGATGCTCCCAACTTTGTGTGAACAGTTTGGGGATGACCCCTTCCTTTTCCAACATGACTGCACACCAGTGCACAAAGCAAGATCCATAAAGACATGGATGAGTGAGTTTGGTGTGGAGGAACTTGACTGACCTGACCTCAACCTGATAGAACACCTTTGGGATGAATTAGAGCGGAGACTCTGAGCCATTCCAAAACTTTCCACAAGGTTTAGGAGTGTGTTTATGGGAATTTTTTACCCTTCCTCTAGAAGCATATTTGTAAGGTCAGGCACTGATGTTGGATGAGAAGGCCTGGCTCGCAGTCTCCACTCTAATTTTACACCTTGCTTTGTCTAAAATGTCTTGGTATGCTGAAGCATTAAGAGTTTCTTTCACTGAAACTAAGAAGCCATGCCCAACCTCTGAAAAACAACACCTGAATACAATGATTTGAAGGGGTGTCCCAAAACTTTTGACAATATAGTGTATTTATTAATGAAATATTTGTGAGTCTTGTTCATTTATGAATTTTACTTCATATTTCTAAAATCTAAAATTAATTTATGGATTTTTAAAAATATATATTTAGACTTAGGGTAAATGTACATATTAAGCTCACTACCATCTTTGTGCTCAGATTATATATTAAAATAAATATGTATTATCCTACATGATGGAAAAAAAAATCCCGCCAACCAAAGATTTTACCAATTGACACACTGTAGCCTAACACAGTATATATAATGAAAAATTTAATATCTCAATTTGTTTGTACTCTCTCAGTATGAAACCTGGCCTCTCTCATTCAACATTGTGGGGTTTTTTTTTTTTAAAATTAAGGTTGCCTGTATCTCAGTGTGTTCACGCAGGTGTACAATATAGTCTGCGTTCTCGTTTGTATTATCATGAATAAACAAGGTCATTATTGTGTTACCTACTGATGTGGAGGAGTATTTCCATTACTCTGCCAGTCACTACATTGTATGCACAGGCGTTCAACAATGGCAAATTTTTTACAGTAACTAAATAATAATTTCTTGGACCAATTAAATGCAATTGGATAATTTCCCACGGCACACTTGTGTGTCTCGGCACAGTGGTTGAAAATCACTAGACTAGGCTATAGTAAGAAAAACTGAACTGTTATAAAGGGCAGGTAGACTACCAAAAGCTATTTGTGTGTATATGTGTGTGTGTGTGTGTGTGTGTCAGTGATGCGCGGGCTGCCTGAAATGAGTAAGTTGTGGATGGACTTTTTTTGCTATTAGACGAATAAGGATATTGAGTTAACCAAGAGAGCAGCTTTTGAAAATAAACAGGTCAGGTAGCAGGTAGGGTATCATTCTGTTTTAATGAATATTTGCCCAGGTAACACATTATACCCTGCCAGTTCTATGAGTCATGGGCAACCCACATAGATGAGAATAAAATATAAAATAAAATAGATGAATATATATAAATATATATTTAAAACAGCTTTAACTGTGGTTTTAGCAATTTTAAATATATAGAATATATTACTGAAGAAACTAGTTAGTTTATTGTTCATTTGTTTTGTACATCTAGTTAATACTAGGAATGACACGTCACTATGAATGAATAAGTGAACACTTTTAACCGCTTGTAGCTTGAATTCAGTGATTTAGTTTTTTGTTTTTGACTCCAAATAAAACTTATTTCTTTAGAAAATTTAAAATAAATAGGAATTTTTAATAAAATGTGTTGGAACTGGGGTGTGCTTAAAGGGTACAACAATATACCCATTAAACTTTAATAAATTATATCTTAATTTAAGGTGGCAGGGTGGCTTAGTGGTTAGCACGTTCGCCTCCCTGTGCTTAGTGGGTTTCCTCCGGGTGCTCCAGTTTCCTCCCACAGTCCAAAGACATGCTTCTAGGCTGATTGGAGTCTCTAAATTGCCCGTAGCGTGTGATTGCGTGAGTGAATGAGTGTGTGTGTGTGCCCTGTGATGGGTTGGCACTCCGTCCAGTGTGTATGCTGCCTTGATGCCCGATGACGCCTGAGATAGTCACAGGCTCCCCGTGACCCGAGAATAGATCGGATAAGCGGTACAGACAATGAAATGAAATGAAATGAAAAATCTTTATTTAAAAACTTTATATAATTATATATATTTATAAACAATTATATAATTATATATATATATATATATATACAATTATGTTGGCAAGAAAATTCCCAATTCATGCTTAACTTATAAACATAGCCTAACACTTCTTAAACAGTAGTGCTATCTGGGTGAGCACAGAACAAGTTTGAGGAAGAACATCAATGGCCTGACTTTGTAAAAAACTGTTCCTTGCTCAAGACCCAATCTAACTATCCTGCTCCTACTGTGTAATGCTCATTTACAGCATTTGGTATACACCTTTATCCAGAGCACCTTACATTTATCTCATTTTATACAACTGAGCACTTAAGGGCCTTGCTCAAGGGCCCAACAGCAGCTTGGTGGTGCTGGGACTTGAACTCACAACCTTCTATGCAGTCTGATATTGTTATTTATGCTTAAAAATCTGTTATTCTTCCTCATGGGTGTACTGAGGATGATCTAAACTGACATGTATTTAAGGAGATAGATAAGTGGACATCTTTGTTATTCAAGGTTTTCACATAAATACTTGGTTTATGTAGATTTGCAATAAATTAAGCAGGCTTTCCTGCACTTAGACAGAAAAAGAGACATGTTTGTGACAAGGATTCTGCATATAATATTCATCAGCTCTGAGTATTTTCTTTTTTGTGCTCTTACATCTGGTTGAAACATTATTCTGGTGTGAAAGCTAGCACAGGAAAGCTGTTTAAAGCTCTGAGTTTCAGCTTTTAAAATGTATTATTGTAGTTTATTATTGTGGTTAAAAACCTTAAATCATTGACTATTTTTGCCTCTTTCTGCTCTAGATACACGTGGTGTCTCCTGCTGTCCATTCACAAAGATGGAACCTCCAGAGATGGAACTCACCAACAGTCAGCAAAGCTCATCTGGCACATCCCTCAGTAACAGACGAGTAAAGAAAGAATTTCACCACTGCTCACTGTGTGGGATAAATTTCACTCGCAAGGGAAATCTCCAGCAACATCAGCGCATTCATACGGGAGAGAAGCCGTATCACTGCTCTGACTGTGGGATGAGTTTCAGTCAGAATAACACTCTCCAACGACACCAGCGCATTCACACAGGTGAAAAGCCCTATTTCTGCTCAGACTGTGGGATGAGTTTCAGCCAGAAAAGTAATCTCCATCAACACCAGCGTATTCACACCGAAGAGAAGCCATACCTCTGCTCACACTGTGGGATGACTTTCAGCCAGAAGAGTAATCTTCAACATCACCAGCGCACTCACACGGGAGAGAAGCCATATCAGTGCTCAGCCTGTGGGATGAGTTTCAGTCAGAAGAGAGCTCTCCAACAGCACCAGCGTATTCACACAGGAGACAAGCCTTATCAGTGCTCAGACTGTGGGATGAGTTTCAGTTGGAAGAGCAATCTTCTACGACATCAGCGCATTCACACAGGGGTGAAGCCATATTACTGCTCAGAGTGCGGGATGAGCTTCAGTCACAAGAGTACTCTTCAACAGCACCAGCACATTCACACAGGAGTGAAGCCGTATCGCTGCTCAGACTGTGGGATGACTTTCAGTTGGAAGAATAATCTCCATCGACACCAGCGCATTCACACAGGAGTGAAGCCATAATTCTGCCCAGCATGCTGGAAGAGTTTTAGTAGAAGTTTTTAGGCAGAAGCACATCTACACAGCTAAGAATGAGGCCATGCTGCAGTTAAATTATGTTAGCTTATGCTTAAATAATCACTTTTATCTACGGCATTTTGGTTATCTATGTTTATCTTTAACTGAAAAAAGCTTTGTCTTGTGTTTCCATACTGTACTTAAACCCCCCAGCCCCCCAAGCCTCCAATCAACCCCCCACCTGAGTTTTTTGTCCCTGACATAGTGACCTAGCATGAAGATGTTTTTTTGAAAAGAGACTATTCCATCCAGATAAGGGTGTCTGCTGACTGCTGTATGTGAATGTAATTATCATGACTCCTTTTATTTTATTCAGTTTCTGCTCAGAACATTAAATCCTGTTCTTCTCTTCTAGCTCTCTTGTTAAGGGGCTGTCTTTAAGTTTGTGCTGACCATTAGATAGACAAAATCACTCCTATCCCTGGCCAGTCAAAACCCTCCACATACTTGGACAACTTAACAATTGTATATATGCTCATACCTCTGAATAAACTTTGAGAGATCTTGACATCTAAATAAGTCGTCTATGTCTCTTTTGGCAACTCTCCCAGGATCCTGAGGAAACATGCAGCAGGGTGATTTCTATAGAATCTCTCTGATTAGAGAATCTTTTCCTGACAGGTAAGAAAGTTTATTTTAAATTCTGCCTGCAGGTAGAAATCCTTTGATAATCTAATTGTGTCTCACATGCGATGGTGAGATAGTCTGGTGTTTCTGCAAGAAAACTTTTTCCATAACTTCCATAATTTAAGTAACATATTTATCTTTCTGTGTTTCCACAGATCATTTAGAAGACGTTGTTTGGAGAGATATTCTTTAACCAGGGAGTTATCCGGTCATTTAGAGGGCAAAACCTATGTTGTTGGTCGTAGGTGTGCATTTAACTTATACACTGTACTCTTGTCATGTTCTGTGGAATTGGTCAATCCAAATTCAAACCTGATGATTACATGTATTACAAGGGTTATGGTCTTAAGATTGAATAGTTGTCTTTGCATCCCAGTGGGGCAGTGGATTGTTTTATGTAATAAATTAACCACTTTGAAGACATATAAAAATAGTGGCAATAAAGTGTTTCAAGTGTCATGTATGCAAGTTGATGTACATACACAATGTATGAATAACTGAGTCTATGAATGAATTTATGGAGAAAAAAAACCTGCAGTAGTTTATGCATGAATTTGTACTGAAGAAAATTTGTCCTTGCCCGAAACCTATGCTTGTAAACTGGGGAGCTGACATTTTCTTGTGTGAGGAATGAAAGATGACTTGACTGTATAACTTTTTATTTACTACTTTCTCTCACAGGGGACCGAGGAAGCGGGGCAGTGGGTTGTTTCATGTAATAAAGTAAGGAAGCGGGTTTCTTGGCTGGTTCCATCCTAATTCAAAAAGTACTAGCGAAGTGAATGACACTTCGGGCAAGGGACTCGAGCTAGTTTTGAACAAGTATATGAAGCAGTCACGTGATTGTGTGTTGCCGCTGAGCTTGGTCCGTGCGTCACAGAATCGGTTCGGAACATCACGTCACAAAGTTCAGAAAAATCCTGTTGCTATAGCTTCAGTTTGTGAACATACACCGAGCTACGTGTTTACGTCTTTAGAGTTGACGATTGAAAACACACATTATGGTAAGTATAAATATAGTCAAACAATAAATATGATTAATTATTAACATTTATTTTAGAGATAAATATATTATTAATCAATATATATACAGTTTAAAGAGTTAAATGTATTTGATAGCTAACGGGCTAGCTTTCGATGATCATTAGCTATACTACAAACCGCTAGATTGCTAAATAACATTAGAGTCTAGTCTAGCCTTGTGTTGTTAAATGTGTGTTTGAAGTTTAAAAATGAAATTGAGTCTTATTAAGGCTAAAACGTTGTTTTTTAATGTTTCAGCCACCAAAAAAGGACACAAAGTCTGTGAAAGGAAAGTCTGTGACTGCAGTCAACGGACTTTCTTCAAAGAAGGAACAGGTAAAGTTTAATTAATGTACAAATTGTCTTTATTTTAACTTAATCGTCACCTAAACATAACAAATATATATTTGTATATTAACACATTATCAGTGAGCAGGCTTTAAGAGGTATATATATATATATATATATATATATATATATATATATATATATATATATATATATATACATACCAATCAGGCATAACATTATGACCACTGGCCAGTGCAGTGAATAACATTGATTATCTCCTCGTCACAGCACCTGTTAGTGGGTGGGATATATTAGGCAGCATGTGAACATTTTGTCCTCAAAGTTGATGTGTTAGAAGCAGGAAAAAAGAAAAAATGGGCAAGTGTAAGGATTTGAGTGAGTTTGACAAAGGGCTAGATTGTGATGGCTAGACCACTGGATCAGAGCATCTCCAAAACTGCAGCTCTTGTGGGGTGTTCCCGGTCCGCAGTGGTCAGTATCTATCAAAAGTGGTCCAAGGAAGGAACAGTGGTGAACTGGTGACAAGGTCATGGGAGGTCAAGACACACCGATGCTCGCGGAGAGCGAAGGCTGGCCCGTGTGATCCGATCCAACAGACGAGCTACTGTTGCTCAAATTGCTGAAGAAGTTAATGCTGGTTCTGACAGAAAAGTGTCAGAATACACAGTGTGTGACGGGTCAGGGCTGTTTTAGCAGCAAAGGGGGGACCAACACAATATTAGGCAGGTGGTCATAATGTTATGCCTGATTGGTGTATGTATATATATTAGTAAAACATGGAAAATGTTGTGAACATACGCCGAGTTTATATAGCATTTAAGCAGTTCACAGATGGTAACGATTGAAAACACACATTATGGTAAGTATAAATATAACCGAAAAATAAATATGATTAATTATTAATGTTTATTTTAGAAATAAACATATTATTGATAAATATATATACAGTTTAAAGAGTTAAATGTATTTGATAGCTAACGGGCTAGCTTTCGATGATCATTAGCTATACTACAAACCACTAGATTGCTAAATAACATTACAGTCTAGTCTTGCCTTGTGTTGTTAAATGTGTGTTTGAGGTTTAAATATGAAATTGAGTCTTATTAAGGCTAAAACGTTGTTTTTTAATGTTTCAGCCACCAAAAAAGGACACAAAGTCTGTGAAAGGAAAGTCTGTGACTGTAGTCAATGGACTTTCTTCAAAGAAGGAACAGGTAAAGTTTAATTAATGTACAAATTGTCTTTATTTTAACTTAACCTAAACATGACAAATATATATTTGTGTATTAACACATTATCAGTGAGCAGGCATTAAGAGGTTCATAAGTTATTAAGTTAATATGCTGTACAAAACAATGTAAAACCTTTAGGATACAAGGTAATAACAGTTTAAAGGTGGAAAACGAATGTATATATATATATATATACACACCACCAGTCAAAAGTTTGGACACACCTTCTAATTCAGTGTTCTTTGTTTAGGGATTTATTTTCTAAATTCTTGAACAATACTGGAGATTTCAAAACTCATGTGTAGCACACATGGACTTAAGTAATCCATATGTAACAAAAAACAGTCAGTTGTTATTTTAAGACACGAAGGTCAGGTGTTCTGGAATAGTTCTTGCAAGAACAGTATTGTCAAGTGCATTTGCAAAACCCATCAAGCACCATGATGAAACTGGCTCACATGAAGACCATCCCAGTAAAGCAAGACCAAAACTGACCTCTGCTGCAGAGGAGAAGTTCATTTAGAGTTACCAGCCTCAGAAATCACCAATTAACAGCACCTCAGATTAGAGCCGTTATGAAGGCTTTACAGAGCATCAGTAGCAGACATATCTCAATATCAACTGTTCAAACGACATTATTGTGTATTTCGGCGCCTTCGGCATTGTTTTACAATGTAGAAAGAAATAAACATCAGGAAAGACCATGGAATTAGAAGATGTGTCCAAACTTTTGACTGGTAGTGTATATATATATCATATTTATTTTTTGACTATTTATACTTACCATAATGTGTGTTTTCAATTGTTAAATCTGTGAACTGCTTAAAATGCTATATATGCTCAGTGTATGTTCACATTACTAGTAGTGTATACATATACATATATATATATATATATATATATATATGTATATATATATATATATATATATGTATATGTATATGTATACACTACTAGTAATGTGAACATACACTGATTTAACAATTGAAAACACACATTATGGTAAGTATAAATAGTCAAAAAATAAATATGATTAATTATTAATATTTATTTTAGAAATAAATATATTATTAATAAATAAATATACAATTTAAAGAGCTAGATTAAAAAAAAAGTCTAGTCTAGCCTTGTGTTGTTAAATGTGTGTTTGAGGTTTAAAAATGAAATTGAGTCTTATTAAGGCTAAAACGTTGTTTTTTAATGTTTCAGCCACCAAAAAAGGACACAAAGTCTGTGAAAGGAAAGTCTGTGACTGCAGTCAATGGACTTTCTTCAGAGAAGGAACAGGTAAAGTTTAATTAATGTACAAATTGTCTTTATTCTTTATATATATATATATATATATATATATATATATATATATATATATATAAAACTTTAAGCCAGTGAATAATGTTTTTAGTGGCTGAGAAACTACTAATTTTACCAAATGCAGCTTTAACTCATACAATCAAGGCTGTTAGACACCTAAACTTGGAAAAACTAAAGTGGAAAGACAAGACTTTTAGTATGTTAAAATAAGATAAACAGCGTATGGTGTCTAAGGAATAAACCACTTGGTGTGATGGATGGCTTGGTTAATTCCCTGTTGGAACACCAGGGGGCATTCCAGCAGGGGTTTGTTTATACCCTATGCCAAGTGTCTTTGTTTGTTTTGTGTTCTCACGTGTTTTACCCCGCTCGATCCTTAGCCCATTCCCGCCTCTGCACACCTGTCCGTCGTGTTTCACTAACTATAAGTTAGTTACTACTAACTTATACCTATGTTAGATATTCTTACATGTATTGTTTGCTGAGTCCTTGTCATCAGGTGCTGTTTCGTTACTCAGTGTTCTCTGATTTATGCTGTTGAGTTCATATCTTGTATCTTGTATTTTAGATCCTAGTTCTGCCCTAATGTTTTCCAGTGTCTGTTCATTTTGTTATTTTATAATAAACCCCTGCCTGATGTCTATCCCTGCACGTGGGAATTTGAGTTACTGTTACCACCCTGAAGTTGATGTGTTTCCTATTACTTTACAGAAATTTGCTGTAGAATTCCTAAAATACTACTTTTTGTAAAAATTGTACTTTTTATACATATAGTTTTATACATTTATATCATTTAATAATGTGGAAAATTAATGAAACAGGTTCCTGTTATCACTTGCACTATATCTGGTATAAAAAAAAAAGTTTGTTTTTTCACGGCACTCTAGACGAGCATTAACATAAGAACATTTTTAATTGATTTGCCTTGTAACACTCCATTGTTTGGTGTAATTCACCTGTAATTTTGATTCTCCTTCAGCTGGAAGAACAGATTATCCAGCTGCGTGTGGAGCTGGAGCAGGAACGAGAACAGAGTGATTATTACCAGCATGAGAGAGACAAGATACATGCTATTTGGGAGGTCACCAAAAGTCAACTGGAGGAGAAGAAAGCTGTCATCAGGATCAGGGAACACGAATTGGAAGTAGCTGAAGAGCGCCATCAGGCTGAAATCAAGGTATCACTAATAATGATCAGCATTCTTCAGTGACTCAGATGATGTATAAAAGGAAGTGTCTGAAATGATGCGTCTTTTTTGTCTTTAGATGTACGAGAAGAAAGAAAAATGCTTGCTCTACGAACAACAAAATCGCCTTACAGAACTTAAGGCAGAAGAAGTGGCTGCCACCAAACTCCGGGAGAAAGAGCAGACAGACCTGGAGAATGAGCTGCGGAGAGGCATGCGCAGCCTGAAAATGCAGCTGAAAGAACAGAAGTCCTCCTATGAGAACTACATCAAGAACCTAAAACTGGTGGGTGCAAGCTGAGGTTTGCTCTCTGACACATGGCAGTTAAACAGTAACCCTGGTGAAGCGTACAGTTACAGTACAGGACTATTCAATGTGTTTGATAGTCTGTTGTACTGCGTCTCAAGGTGTAAGGGTTAAGCTTTGGATTACAGGAGGAGTTTCAGCTCCACCTCATGGAAATTAAAGCGAGTTTAACTGCAGAGTTTGACACTGCTGTCTTAGATGTGATGTGTGTATGTGGTTTGTGATAGAATTCCATCATCTCTCTCTAGGTTACTGTGCAATAAGCAGTGCATCCATGGATCCTTTGAAAAGTCTTATATTTGAAATTGTTATGAGCTCAAATTTTAGGCACAAACATTTCTAAATATGTGTGATTTTTACATATAATTTCACCTCTAAAACATAATAAGAATTCACTCTAAAATATAAATATAGAAAAACTGTTTGAAGAGCCTCTTTTCTTTGTTTTTTAGTAAATATATTCTGGATGATTGTACTGCACGTTCAGATTATTTATCATCACTGTTAATAGCCACTTCTTTGTTTTCACAGAGCCACGATAAGGAACTCACAAAGCTGAGAAATGAATTTGAGGAGAGAGTACAAGGTACTGTATTAATAGCGTCTGTCTTTGACTCTCCATGACACATAACAGTGTGCCGCATCTCAACATGCTGATTTTTCTTTACAGTAATCAAGGCTGCATGTGCGAATGACTTGAAAAAACAGCGACAGGAGCAAGACCTGAGGCAAAAGACTGAGCTCCATGAAATCAAGCAAAGGAAGAGCGCCCACTCTAACACACTGATAAAAAACCACGAGAAAGCTTTCACTGATATGAAGAATTTTTACAGTGATATCACTCGTAGGAACGTTGACCAAATCAGCTCACTTCAGGTACAATTCATCATCTCCTGCTGGTTAGATTTGTATCACATTTATTTGTCTATCTGTTTTGCTTTGGTAACATAGTACCAAACAGTCATACCAATAAAGCACACTTTGAACATGATTTTTTCTTTTACTGCTTTAAACTGCAATCCAACATAATGATGCATGATTCTTGTTTTCCTTTAGGTCAGTCATAACTCCTCACCTGATATGTGTATGATTTCAGCTTTTTTTTCTGATTTCTGCATGTCATTAATTATCTTTGTTCTTCCTCTGGCTGTCTATGTGCAGGAGCAAGTGGAGGAGATGAAGAAAAA
Organism: Hemibagrus wyckioides; assembly: GCF_019097595.1. Taxonomy (NCBI): domain Eukaryota; kingdom Metazoa; phylum Chordata; class Actinopteri; order Siluriformes; family Bagridae; genus Hemibagrus; species Hemibagrus wyckioides. The sequence continues at coordinate 35,529,977 of NC_080715.1, read as the reverse complement.
CGAGATGATCCTGAAGAGTGAGATGGCTGCAGTGCGGAAGGAGAACAAGCGTCTGACTGGGCAGCAGAAAGCCACGGAAGAAGTGTCTGAGCTAAAGAAGCAGCTTGCAATCTATAAACAGGACAAAGCCTTACAGGCCGTATGTATCTCTTTTAATCTTGAAGTTGCATCATCACCTTCACTGTTATCATTCCGTTACTGCATATACATTCACAAGCATGGAGGTGTGTTGTTATAGGAAAATAATGAATGAAAGGGTGATGTGTTGAAGTGGTGTTAATGTTACCATCATAAGATGATTATTTTTTTGTAAAAGCCTGTAAATAGCACAGCAAATTTTAACAATTACAATTTTTGTATTTATTAAAGAACCACACATTAGACTTTCAGTAATGGTTACATGCAACATCTGTGAAACAAGTTAACCTATTAAAACAAGTGCATTAATATAAGTCATATTATTTGCAGTGGGCGCTACTGTCATAGAAAATCATTTAACACCATCTGACCAGTCAGAATCGAGAAAAATCATAGTCTAAAATTTGTAGAGATATTATGATATGTTGTGTGTTTTGGAGGGTTACTGTGTGACCCAGTACAGACCTCAGTTTCTACGTGATCCCATTTCATTCCTCTTTCAGAGAGCGAGAACACATCTCAAAGTTTTGGAGAAAGAGGTGAAGGACCTGAAATACCACAATGAAGTGCTGGAGCAGTTACTCAATGAGGTGAGAGAGAAAAAGCATGTTATTTAAGAGAGAAAAGTTATTTAAGAGAGAACTAAATACGCCTCTGTCTCATTTCTTGGTGTTCAGATGCAGCAGGAGCGCGATGAACTCAACCAGAACTGCAACAAGGCCATCCTGGAGGTGCAGCAGAAAAGCAGCTTTAAGAACCTGCTTCTGGAGAGGAAACTGGACACTCTTACAGACCTTATGGAGAAGAAAGATGCACAGCTTGATGAGGTCAGTGTTTCCTCTAATTTATAGCCCAGTGCTCTGAACATGGTGAAAAAACTAGTCTCAGCCTCAGACATTATGTCACTGATCAATTGGCTGAATGTCTGATAAAAATTGCGTACAAAATTGTAAACCGATAAAATTCTGTAAAATACTGTAAAATTCTGACTGGTTGGATTCTACAGGATTTTCAGGAGCCATGCGTGTTAACTTTGTTAACAATCTGCCTGGAAACAAAGCCACCATGACTGCTTCCCTCATGGAAGAAGGAAGCTGTCGTTTTCGCAGCTGTGACACTGAGCTCTTAAGTGGATCAAAATTATGATTATGAAAATGTTTCCAAATTATGTGATGTTCATGGTATAGACTCATTAATTTGCACAACTTCCTTAAATTGACTATCTATGGCTTCACGCCTGTCTGTTTTGTGGAGACTTTATATCATTATGCCCCTAAACATGATGCTGAAAAAAAAAACTGTGATTGGTTGCTTTCCATGTCAGTCAGACGCCCTCTTTGGCAATTCTTGGCCAATAAAAGCTGCTAATTGAATCCAGACCTGCTGCCATCAGTCTGAAGGTCTGATTACGCGAGACTGCTCATAAACTGGAAGAACTGCTGATTACTAAACCTGCTCTCTGATACTCTCTGAAACTGAAACTTATGAGCTATGTCTATTGGGTTGTCCTGTGCTAATCTAATTTTCTGATTAGTTTTTTAAAAATGACTTTATTATTGTTAAATCTGAAGTGTTCGGGTGTAATAAGTGGTTAGCTTTCAAAGATAAAGAGTTGTCAGTGTAAAGTTTCGTTTTAGATTATGAAGGGTCAAGGCTGGGGCTGATTATTTTCCAGCTCAGACAAAGAAATGCCTTTGGAGGAGAAACTAAAAATAGACAGACTAAAGAACACATTGTCCATTGTCCACATTAAGTTACCATATAGACAGTTTCTATTTTATTTGCTATTCCATTGCCAGGATTCAGCACGTAGTTTTCACTCATATTATTTGTGATATGGATAAGTATTACAATTTAGCCACCAGTGCCATTCTGTGTCATATCTTTGTTTCTTCAGGCCAGACGCATGAATACTCTGGTGGAAAGAATGAAGGCTGACATCCAAAAGGGCTGTGACTTCCTCAATCACCCAAAGATGCTGAAAGATCACTACAAGAAACTCCAAAGCTACATCCTTGAAGAAGAAAATGTCCAGCAAATGTTGATGTAAGGAACAAAAGAGAGACAAATATCTGTTGTACACTCTTTATCATTGTGGTAATGATTTGGGGGAAATGCCTGTAGTCATTCAGCATGTGGAGTTGTATTATAAGTACAAACAGCTGAACATCTCAGGAGAGAGCAGTACTTTAAAGTTTACCTTCAGTTTTATTACAACTTCATGCACATTACCTGACAGTCATCTTTGATATAGTTCTGGATATGACTCAAATGTCTGTACACTGATTAAAACCGTAAAAGTTAATACATATTTTCTTATTATTTCAGCAACAGTATCCCTGGAGACGTCACTGAAGAAATCCCTACAGGAGTCCATAGGTGTGGTCAAGCAACAGCGCACAGAAATGCTAAGGAGAAACTGGATAAAAGACGAGGACAGCCTCGTTTATCAGGCGTTGTACGACTTCCACCCATTTAAAAAGATTTAGAACACCAGATGATCACCAGGAACATGTCAAATTCTGAGATATCCTCTAGTTTATAGGTATGGGCATTCCGAGACCAGAGAGCTACTTTTTTCAGGAACGTACTTGCCAAGTACCATTTAGGTCCATCATTGTGCTCCCTGGTCAAGACACCTGAGTTAAGGGGTTGATTCTGGGGCAGGTTTTGTTGGGTGGTTTGGAGGGTTTGGACCAGGAGTGCTCCACTTAAGGGAGTGAGCCTTAATGACCCTTTATCTCTTGGGGAGTGGAGATGATGAAGCAGAGGACAGTGTGGGGGACTTGTTTAGAGTATTTGTACCCTGAGCTTTCAGGAGTTGTAACAGCTCGCTCACTTTAGTGGAGATTTGAACCCTGAGATTTCAGGAGTGCTCTGCTAAAGTGTGCAAGCTGTAACGACCCTTCAACTGGTGGGCGGTGGGGGGTGTTGTTTAGAAGATTTGAACCCTGAGCTTTCAGGAGTGCTCCGCTAAAATGTGCAAGCTGTAGCGACCCGTCAACTCCTGGGGGGGTGGGGGTTTAGGGGGCGGTTTAGAAGATTTGAACCCTGAGCTTTCAGGAGTGCTCCGCTAAAATGTGCGAGCTATAACGACCCTTCAACTGCTGGAGGTGGGGGGGGGGGGTTTAGAAGATTTGAACCCTGAGCTTTCAGGAGTGCTCTGCTAAAGAGCGTGAGCTGTAACAACCCTTCAGCTGCTGGGGGTGTTGGTTTTGTAGAACATTTGAACCCTGAGCTTTCAGGAGTGCTCTGCTAAAGGGCGTGAGCTATATCGGCCCCAAAACCGCAATCCTGCAAACCAAGGGTGGCAGTTGTAAACAGATGATGGGAAGCATGCTTCCTTTGAGACAGATGATTGCATAAGTCAGGGTTTAAATCAACCCCAACCCCCTCCCCCCAGCAGTTGAAGGGTCATTACAGCTCATACAATTTAGCGGAGCACTCCTGAAAGCTCAGGGTACAAATACTCTAAACAAGACCCCCACAGTGTCCCCTGCCTCATCATCTCCACTCCCCAAGAGTTAAAGGGTCATTAAGGCTCACTCCCTTAAGGGGAGCACTCCTGGTCCAAACCCTCCAAACCACCTAACAAAACCTGCCCCAGAATCAACCCTGTTTCCCAAGTTTGGGGCCGTTACTGGCACACACAGCAGTAGGACAGAGGTCTTGGCATTAGAGGATATCCAGATTTTGACACCACCCCTGGCTGTCTTAAGGTGTGACAAAAAAGAATGTCAAAAAATAAACTGTATAAAATACAAAATAAAAAAAATATATAAAGCAATTAACCTGAGACTTGAATGAAAATGTATGTGCATGTATGTGTAAAGATAGATAGATAGATAGATATTAAATTATTATTTTATGGAAACTTGTTTATCTATCTATCTATCTATCTATCTATCTATCTACAACTCCTGGCAAAACATATGGAATCAACACACTTGGAAGAAATTCACTCAGATTTTTTACTTTATCGCAAACACACAAATCACTGATATGGCACAAAAAAGGTTTTGTTCAATAGCTTAACATTATGGCTTCATAAAACGACTTCACAAAATCATGTACATTTTATTTACATTAATGGCATGTCTTTGCTCCTCCTCTGGCTTTTATGAGTGCCTGAATTCTTTGAGGCATAGACTTCACTAATGAAAAACAATATTCCCCATCAATCTGGTTCCAACTTTCTCGAATAGCAGTTGACAGATCAGCTTTGCAGGATGGAGCCTTATCATGGACCAGTCTTTTCAATTTCCACCATAAATTTTCAGTTGGACCGAGATCCGGACTGTTTGCTGCCCATGTCATCGAGTTGATTTGCCTTCGCTAAAGAAAAGCTTTAACACTCTTTGCGCTATGACAAGATGCATCGTCATACTGAAAAATGACTTCATCACCAAATCTATTTTCTATTGATGGGATGAGAAAAGTGTCCAGAATTTCAAGGTACACCTGTGCATTGACTGTTGAGGTAATGATTGCCATCTCCCCTGGTCCCTTACCTGACATGCAACCCCATGTCATGAATGGGTTAGAAAATTTGATTGTTTTCCTTAGGCAGTCATCTTCATACGTTTTGTTAAAACGGCACCAGACAAAAGTTCCAGCACCATCTCCTTGGCCAAAGCAGATTCATGATTCATCACTGAATATCACTTTCATCCAACCATCCACACTCCAGGATTGCTTCTCCTTAGCCTACTATAAACTTGTTTTCTTCTGTTTTGGTGTTAGTGCTGGTTTTCCTTTGGCTGTTTTATATTTAAATCCCATTTCATTCTTACAGTTCTGTCACAAACATTGACTCCTGTTTCGGCCAATTGGTTTTTCATTTGTTTTGTTGTGTATTTCTCTGCAAAGGTGGCAAAAGTACTCACATTCTATACTTAAGTAAAAGTACAGATACGTATGTGAAAAAAGACTCTGGTAAAAGTAGAAGTACTGATTCAACTTCTTTACTCAAGTAAAAGTAAGAAAGTACAGGGTCTGAAATATACTTAAGTAAAAAAGTAAAAAGTAAAAATGTTTTCCCGTCAATGACACACAATACATGTTTTGAAAACTAAAAAAGTTCGGCACTAAAGCAGGAAATTCTTCTTCTTTTATTAACAATCTGCAGGGAACAAAATTACTGGACACAGTCAGTTTGCTGCAAGTTAAATAAAATCAAGACTGAACTGACCAGAGGTCCTCCATGAGCATCTGGATTATTTTTAACAACTTTGGCACTCTCAATGCTATATTTAACATAAATTACTTTTAAACAGAATTTGTATCTTTTAAACATTTTATATAAAAAAAAACTTTTGACAGCCTTACTTCATGGCAATGTGCAAACCTGTTTTCTATTTCAGCAAAAGAACTTGAAACATTATATGATCAACAATGGAAACTTTAAGTCTAATCAAGTCTTTTTTTTCTTTTATGAGAAATTCACTCATCTCTACAGAACTACCAAAATCTTTTATTCAGCCTCATCAGAAGCTGGTTCTCAAAGTTCTTTGAATCAAGGAACACCCTTTTAGGTGTGAAAATCAGTCCTCCAGTGCTAAAAAGCCTTTCGCAGGCAGCTGAGGCAGGTAGGGGTGTGTTGAGCTTTAGTGACAAGGTGCAGACTGCTGGGAAAGATTTCAGGACATCCATGGTATCATCTGGACAGGCTAGGTAGGACTCTAGCTGCTTGGAGTTTTCTTGAGCATTTCCCTGCCTGATGGGGGAAAGAAGTCCTCCTCCTCTGAAGAATGGGAATGGTCACTTGGATGCACCATGGGTTGCTCCTTCAGATGGCTTTTGATAAAGTCAAGGCCTATGGAATACAAAACCATAGAAGGATTTTTTTTTCCCTTTGTAATACCTTGATGAAAACAGATCATGGAATTAGACTTTTACAATACTTTTACAATAAGGGTTCAAATTATATACTCAAGTAATAAGGATGTATCATAAATTCCTGGTGCTCACTATTAACAAATGTTCATGTCACTACATTTTTATGTGATCAGCTCACAGTAAATGTGATCATCAGCTAAATAATGTTAGTTACTTAGTATATTATATGCTATCAGTTAGCCCTCATCTGAGGTTGACTTCCTCTTCAAAGTAGATGCAGTAAGGTTTTTGTATCTCTCCAAGTAATTCACGTGCTTTCTCTGGGAGTGACACTTATATACATAAACACATATATAAAACACAGACATACAAGGGTGTCATAAAAAGCCTTTCTTTATTAATTTTAACTCAAACCACTATTCACCCCTAAACCTACCCAAGAGGGGTTTTCTAGCAGATAGCCCCAAAGTGGGACAACAGCAATTAATTGAGGGTTACTGTTTTTTATTCAGCAAAACGCTAGCTAGTGTTAGCTCTATACTATCAAAAAATGTGTTCCCATAGCATTGGTAAAGGTTGTAAACTGACTTCCATAAAATGCTAAATAAGCTAATAAATACAACTGTAAATATACTTTACCATTATGTGTTTTTTCAAATTAGACGGCGAATTTTTGTGCGCCAGAAGCTCGTGGGTTTTAGGTTGGCACAAGACACAATGCATTCGCCATGAATCATTCTTGGAGCCGACAACATCGAACAGTTCTTTTAAATATGGCCATGGATGGGGAATGTCTTGCTTTTCTGAGTCTGCTGCATAGTCGTCTGACTCGGCAATACTCCCTGTATCCCTTTCTTCCTCCATGTCGCACTGCAAGTTTTCTCTCTATCATAACCCGTTCACTCACTAGATTTCCCTCTCTAGTTAGTTACGTCTTTTACGTCGTGTCGTCATCTGTGGATGAAAAAGTAACGGGCATGTTTTGATAATGTAATTAGTAGAAAGTACAGATATTTGTGTTTAAATGTAGGGAGTATAAGTAAAAAGTCGTCAGAAAAATAAATACTCAAGTAAAGTACAGATACCTGAAAAATCTACTTAAGTACAGTAACGAAGTATTTGTACTGATTTTGATTTGTACTGATACTGATCTGATTTTCAATATGTGATTGTGGACTGGTTATTTCACTATTTACTTTCATCACAGTCTTGGACCTGTCAAAGATTAGTAACAACATTGGCTTTGATGCATTGTTAGTTTTTTGCAGCATCAGATTTGATTTTTTCTCCCTCATTTACTGTTCCTGGAGGTTTTGCCCCATAGACCTCCATTGTAACCACATTTTTTGACTGCACAGCCATGACACTATATAATCATGCATTCTTGATTGTTGGTGGTTTTCACTGTTGGGAAGAGGTAAAATTTGTGATTTTGACTGTTGACAACCAAGTGGCCCCATTAACCCTTTACATAAGCACAGAAGCTTAGTTTCTGGCTTTTATATGGAGTTATATGGAGCATATCAGTATATTATAGTTTGTGTGTGTGTGTGTCAGAGAGAGAGAGAGACCTTAACTGTGCCAAAGTGTTCCTTCCAGAACTATTAAAGTTCTTTTTCCTATTGAACAACATGCACATTCAACAACTGAACCCAAAAAGCATCAATTTAATATCAGTAACTTTAATGATCAATGTTTAAACAATTTCTCCCAGTTTATAGTGAAGTGAAGATTTCAAAAAAAAGTTTTAACAAAATATAACTTCTTTAAAACAAAGATCTCCAACATAAAACTTTTCACAAATTGTACACAATACTTTTTTCCCACACAATACCCTTGAATATTTGAAAAAGTAATGTTGACACCCATCAAGTCCGCAACAGATGGAAAAGTCATGCTCATGAGCGTGAATCAATCCTATATGTTTGATTAGTTTTACAACAGTAAAATGTCTGCACAAACACTTTGGACATGCAAAGGGTCGTGACATCTTCTCAGACTAGGATACAAGATTAATAATCCTGACATCAGCAGTTGGCAATGGCTTATCACCAGGTGCAGATACCTTCAACAAATACCTTTGGACAAAGAGCAGAGTGTTCCTGTCGTGTGAGGGATATGCAAAGTTGAATACAAAATACACAGAAAAAGCAGAAAGAATGCCATCCTCCATCCCAGCTGCTCAGCAAATTTCAGATCTCTCCATTTTCACAATGTTGAAGATTCTCTTCTCACTGAAGACCTGTTTCCAGTCAGACGCTCCCAAAATCTGTACCGTGGTATAGGGTGTGGCTGGTTCATCCTGAACAAAATGAAGAATCAGTATTAGAAAAGTCTAAAATAGTTCATTATATTATCTTACTATTAATTACTTGCATACAATACCATCCAATTGTGACATAATTGTCCAGGCACTCCCTGAAAATGACCAGAAGTAAAAGCAGAGCAGCACGGAAATCCAAATCTAAAGACAATGAGCAGGTATCAGGGGTGTAATGGTTCAAATTACTCATTGTTCAGTTTGTATCATAGTTCTAGGGTCAATAGGGTTAATAAAAATAAAGAAAATAAGAACAAATAATGAAACCTACAAGTAATAGCACAAAAAATACAATAGAGCAATTATACAAATAAAATAAATAGTGCTTTTCAAATAGTGTTATTCTGTCCGTTTTATGAATTGTTTTTTTTTTTTTTCAACAAGTCACATTATAGATGCAGGAGTCAGATTTGAGATGCTAATGCTTGCTTCAAAAAGTGTATAGAAATGGCTACAGCATTGAGTACAGCACACACACACACACACAGTGGAGGAGCTGCGTAAGTGACTGAGAAAGTGTGAGACTGCGAGTCAAATGTTGACAAATTATTTTAGAGTGACAGTGAAGAAAATTGTACATTTACATCCCGCTCTTTAAACCAAGACAGGCTCGGCGGCGACTTTGCGCATGCGCGATCCATTTGCAGAGTGGACACAGTGGTGTGGGTCTCCTCTCTGCTCTGACTGCAGCTGGGACTGCTGCGGGAGGCTACGGTGAGACTGACCGCCTGTGAGTGCTTTGGGACGGGGAAAGGGCTCACGGCAGCACCCGCTGCTTGTTGAGGACAGTAACTGCAGAACGATACCTTCTTTCACGTCGGAGTCTCCAAAAGTTCTGAAAAGTCTCCAATAACACCAGAAAAAATCACTCGATTTGTCGCTAGTCGGCTTTGACAAAAAAAGTCGCCAGATTTAGCGAGAAAGTCGCCAAGTTGGCAACCCTGAATTTATCTATCTATCTATCTACAGGGGTTGGACAATGAAACTGAAACATGGCTAAATTCATGGCTAAATTTGACCAGCCTGGTGGCCAATCTTCATTGATTGCACATTCCACCAGTAAGAGCAGAGTGTGAAGGTTTAATTAGCAGAGTAATAGCACAGTTTTGCTTAAAATTTTGCAATGCACACAACATTATGGGTGACATATCAGAGTTCAAAAGAGGACAAATTGTTGGCGCACGTCTCGCTGGCGCATCTGTGACTAAGACAGCAAGTCTTTGTGATGTATCAAGAGCCACGGTATCCAGGGTAATGTCAGCATACCACCAAGAAGGACGACCCACATCCAACAGGAGTAACTGTGGACGCAAGAGGAAGCTGTCTGAAAGGGATGTCCGGGTGCTAACCCGGATTGTATCCAAAAAACATAAAACCACAGCTGCTCAACTCACTGCAGAATTAAATGTGCACCTCGACTCTCCTGTTTCCACCAAAACTGTCCATCGGGAGCTCCACAGGGTCAATGTACATGGCCGGGCTGCTATAGCCAAACCTTTGGTCACTCGTGCCAATGCCAAACGTCGGTTTCAATGGTGCCAGCAGCGAAAACCTTGGGCTGTGGACAATGTGAAACATGTATTGTTCTCTGATGAGTCCACCTTCACTGTCTTTCCCACATCCGGGAGAGTTACGGTGTGGAGAAGCCCCAAAGAAGCGTACCACCCAGACTGTTGCATGCCCAGAATGAAGCATGGGGGTGGATCAGTGATGGTTTGGGCTGCAATATCATGGCATTCCCTAGGCCCAATACTTGTGCTAGATGGGTGCGTCACTGCCAAGGACTACCGAACCATTCTGGAGGACCATGTGCACCCAATGGTTCAAACATTGTATCCTGAAGGCGGTGCCGTGTATCAGGATGATAATGCACCAATACACACAGCAAGACTGGTGACAGAGTGGTTTGATGAACATGAAAGTGAAGTTGAACATCTCCCATGGCCTGCACAGTCACCAGATCTAAATATTATTGAGCCACTTTGGGGTGTTTTGGAGGAGCGAGTCAGGAAACGTTTTCCTCCACCAGCATCACGTAGTGACCTGGCCACTATTCTGCAAGAAGAATGGCTCATAATCCCTCTGGCCACTGTGCAGGACTTGTATCCGTCATTCCCAAGACAAACTGATGCTGTATTGGCCGCAGAAGGAGACCCTACACCATACTAATGAATTATTGTGGTCTAAAACCAGGCGTTTCAGTTTCATTGTCCAGCCCCTGTATCTATCTATCTATCTATCTATCTATCTGCCTACCCACCCATATGATGTCACTAACTTCTGGCCCAGTTTTTGGGATTTGTTGCCTGATTTACTTTGCCCGGGTTCGAACATCATGCACCTATTTGCTTATAAAAGTCCTAGTACACCTCTCCTCAATAGACTGGTCGATTTGACGCCTCATCCATGAGTCTACGTCAAACGGTGCTGGATGAATTGCGCGCCAAAGTTTTGTCGAGAAAAAGAAGCAGCAGCAGAAGAATGAATATGCAGGATTACAGTAGTTGCTTTGCAAGCACCACTTATTATGGATTTTAGTGTTTTTGAAAATGTCTTAAATTTTCACAGTCCCTAATTATACTTTTTGTTGTTTGCTGTATATATTTTTAAAACTAGTTTTCTCAAGTAATATCAGCTTCTTTCTAAAGTCTATTGTCTGTTTCTCTTTCTTACAGATACAGAATTTTTGCGCCTCACGACTTTACCTTTACAGCCAAGATTTTTGGCCTCTTTGGACAGACAGAGCTCTCAGCTTCTCCACATTATTAAGAGCAAAGGTGGAGCCATTCATGAAAAAACTAAGGACACTATTAAAGTTTTGGATCAGGTATTAGTTGCATGTGAATAGAATTGTTAGTGATAATTAATTCAGTATTCAGGGTTTTGGTCTATTAAAAACTATACATCTTCACACATTTTTGAAGAGTCTGGACATAGACATCAGACGAGAGTGCCTGCTGAAGTGCCTCATAGCATACCTTGGTGAAGATGCAAGCTGTCTGAAGAATACCAGGTAATGTTGAAATACTTGACAAAGTTTTTCCAACCATGTCTGCCCTTAAACTTTTGACTGATGTTTCTGGATACTTTGTACAAATTTTTGGAAGTCTTCAGATGTGAAGAGGTGTTTTTTTATTCTTCCACAGTCCCTCAGTTCCTCTCTGTCTTGTATGTATTTAGGCTGACCAGAGGGAGGAAGCAGGGTGAGGATTTGAAAAGACCACCATGGCAGTTTTTGTGATACATGAAAGTGATGCTCTCAGCTGTCCACTGGACATTGCCTTTATAATACCACCTTGCAGTTTTCAATCACAGTTTTTTGTTGTTGTTTTTTTTTTAAATCAGCAGAGATGTTATTGGCCATTGAGATGTTTTTATACATCAGTTTCCAAAGTTAACTGTTCACTTACTCACATTTCTGTTGTTTTGGTAAATAATATTAAACACTAAACCTCATTTGCGTTTCATCTTAGGGATGCTTAATAGTTCACCCTCAAGCTATCCAAATATTTTACCTTATTTAACTTAATTTGGTTCAAATACGAACTCGTAAGCAAACGAATTGGCACACCTCTTGTTCATTAATGCATTGTTGGTACTGTTACTGAAGAGTTGGCCTCTTTTTTTTCTTAATTTCTTCATTTATTTCTTGTATATCTTGCCTTTTTATGGATTTCATAGTATATTGATCTCGTACTTTTTTCTTTTTTCCATACTTTAAGACAGGCCACTATTTCTCTCATTTTAAAGAAGGATAAAGACCCCCTATTCTGTAGTAATTATTGCCCTGTTTCTTTGCTATTTGCAGACATTAAAATATTATTTGATTATTTCGATTATTTTCCTCTTGGACACGGTACTCAGCAGGGCTGCCCGCTCTCGCCCTATTGCTATTGAACCACTTGTGGTGGCTCTCAGGTTGAGTCAGACGACAGGCATCACAAGAGGCATAACAAAAAAATTTTGTTTCTGGGAAAAACTTCCAGAATACATAAAGGCATATTGCAAAAAAGTAAGGATTTGTGTGGATTAGCACTACCTAACTTCTTGTTATATTACTGGGCTGTGACTGTGACTGTGATATTGACTGAAATATGTTATTCTGGTGTTGCTTCAATGATCAGACTCCACCCTGGTTGAGGATTGAGAAGGCTGCATGTGACCATTCGTCACTTACATCTCTTCTGTGTCTACCTTTTACATCTTTAAAGTTTTTTAATAACGTTATAGTTAAAAATTGTCTTAACATTTGGTGTCAGTTTAGGCGCCATTTCATTTTACAGACAACACCTCTCTTATGCCCTGTCCATTCTAATCCTCTTTTTCCTCCCTCTTTTAATGATCATGATGAGCACAAACAGATGATGTAGGAACACGTTTCAAAGTGCAAAGTACTGTAGCAAAGTTTTACAGTGCAAAGTAGTCCACAGAGTCCACTGGTCTAAATATAAACTGTTCCAAAAAAACACAGTCCACATTTGAATTTCTGGAAAAACAGATAGTTGTAAAGCCCCCAGGTTTAACACTAATTAATTTGCAAATAGTAGTTAGTTGGTTGACCATCTGATTAAATTGTTACAGATGAATGATGAACATGTTTTGTGTGTGTGTGTGTGTTTTGGTATTCTTTATTTATTTATTTTTTGTACATTTCAACGTAATCTTATCATGATTTGGTGTTTCCAAATTTTTTTCTTGCCACTGTTTGTGAATGCACATATATACATACACTACTCACAAAAAGTTAAGGATATTCAGCTTTCGGGTGAAATTTCAGGATGCACCTAAAATGCACTATAACCTTTACAGGTGAACTTAATTTGACCTTCTCTACACTTTTGAATGCACATGTCCAACTGTTCAGTGTTTCAGTACTTTATGCATAACTTGCTGTTCTCTAACAAGGTGCTTAACGGCAAAATTCACAACTGGTGTTTGATCCATGAATCGACCAATACATTTCCTGGTTCAGTTAGAATTGGTATTTAAACAGTCCTCTTCATCATGCTGTTCACATTTTGACATCATGAGACCAAGACCACACCTAACAATTGATCAACAGTACCTCGCCATTGCGAGGCTTCAAACAGGATGTTCTCAGAGGGAAGTGGCCACTGAGCTTAGAGTGTCACAGCATGTCATCAGCAGGTTGCGACAGAGATAGAGAGAGACTGGAAGAGTCACAGAAAGGCATAGAAGTGGACCTCCTTTGGCCACATCCCACGTTGATGACCACTTCACTGTGAACAGTGCCCTGCAGAACCGGATGATGAATGCCACTCAACTCCAGGCACATTTAAGGGAGGTGAGAGGCACCCAAGTGTCACGTCAGACCATTCGAAACCGTTTACATCAGCATGGTCTGTGTGCTAGAAGACCTGCAAGGGTACCTGACCACACCACCAGGCACAGGCGTCGGGCCAGGGAGCATTTACGCTGGACGAGGGACCAGTGGGCCTCATTGCTGTTCTCTGATGAAAGTCGATTCATGTTGAGTAGAAATGATGGCCACCAACGATGTTGGAGACGTCAAGGAGAGCGCTATGCATCAGCCACTGTTGTGGTGGTGTTACAGTCTGGTGTTACTGCCCTACATCTCGTGAATGGTACAGTGACAAGCCAATACTACCTGAATAACATCATTAATCCAGTCATTGTGCCCCTGCATGAACAACACAGGCCTAATTTCATCTTCATGGACAACAATGCTCCAGCTCATCGAGGTCGCATCATTACGGAACGGCTGCTGGAGGCTGGGGTACCTCAAATGGAGTGGCCTGCACTTTCTCCAGACCTGAATCCCATAGAAAACCTATGGGATCAGCTGAGTCGCCGTGTAGAGGCTCCTAACCCTGCACCCCAGAACCTCAATGACCTGAGGGCCGCCCTTCAAGAAGAGTGGAATGCCATGCCTCAGCAGACAATAAGTCGACTCGTGAACAGCATAAGATGTCGTTGTCAAGCTGTAATTGATGGTGAAGGGCACATGACAAATTATTGAGACACTGATATTTTTTGTTGTGGTATACCCACCACTGTTGTTGGCTTTTGTTTCAATAAATTGTTTGAGATGAGGAAATCACCATTGCATGCTTCTACTTAAATGCCCTACTTTCATGATATAATATCACTGTAGAGTGAACTTTTTACATTTTCGATAAATTTGAGTAGTGTATATATATATATATATATGTATATATATATATATATATATATATATATGTATATATATATATATATGTATATATATATATATATATATATATATATATATATATATATATATATATATATATAGCACATGGCTGCTAATGGAAAATAACTACTTTAGGAACAGTACACTATCAGAATAAATGTTCAATATATTATTTACCTCCATGGACTAATTCTCACCTATCTAAAGAAAGTGGTCTCACAATCTAGTCCCTTCCATTTACACTAATTAAATCAATACTTAATTAAATCAATACTACAATCAATACTTGACCACTCTGCTGTGCTGCCAATGACAAAATCCTGAAATCACCCTCTAATGGTGAACAAGACCAAACTCCTTCCACACTTGACCAGAAAGGAGTAAATGATCCTGTGTCCAGAATTTCCATTTTCAAAAAATCATTCATTGTGTTACAAGCATGTGTATGCGTTTAGTTCTGCACTTGCCCATGGTATTCACGGTTATGTAGAGTACACTAATATTTAAACAAAAACAAAAGTACAGTAGTTATTTCAAAACAAATAATAATCATACAGCAAAAGATTTGTGTACTTTCTACAGTTACAAAGAATTCATATAATCATCTATAAAATCACAATTATAACAAAAACAATATCAAATTTTCAAATTCTGATTATAATACTATCGCTTAAAAATATCAAATCTACATTACATTTTCTGTACAACCCAGATACTTTTGGTATCGTAGTATTTTCTAATCTCACCATTGGGGTGAGATTAGGTTAACATTTACACCTAGGGTATGATTCATCACACCTCTACTTCGTCCTCTCCTGAGGACCTGGAATCTGTATCCTTTGACTGTTGATCTTTCGGCTGCTCCCTACATGTGTGAGGGGTCACCACAGCAGACCAACTGGTCCGCACATCAACTTGGCACAGGTTTTACGCCGGATGCCCTTCCTGACACAACCCTCCCATTTTTTTATCCAGGCTTGGGACTGGAACTACATCTAGTAGCTGGGGTTGGGCACTGGCTGGGAATCGAACCCGGGCCTTCCACATGAGTGGCGAGAAACCTACCACTGAGCCACCAGTGCCCTAATCTGTATCCTTTGACTGTTGCTCATAAATCCAATCTGGCATGAGAGACCAGTCTGGCATTCACATAAGGTTTTCCGATCAGTTCTTTATTCATAGACATGTCATTGTCCATAGCTGTTCCAGACACAAGAGACATTTGTTTAACAGTAGCATGAATTAGAAAGGATTTCAGTATAGGCACAACACAGAAAAACAACAGGACCACTACCACCAACATTATTCCCATTTTTGACAATCAAGCCCCATGTGGTCCAAATGTTATGTGCTTATCTCTTTCCACATTTTCAGAGACCTCCTGTCTTAAGGTTCTCAGTTTATTTATGGCTTAAGTAAATATTCCATAAGGGGCAGTTTTGTCAGGAAAGTACAACACTGGTCTTAAAAACAACAAATGCACATCCCTTTTTCTGCCAAGAGCCAATTTAATATTCTGCCAAGCCATTTTCCTTGTGGCATCTGTACGTTCATCCAATGATTATAAAGCATCATCGGTATAATTAATGGACCTCTGCTGAATATAATAAACATAATTAATCCACACATTTTTATTAGACCTTATCCAGATTAGTAAAGATTCAAATCCTAACTTCACCTCACCTCTAGTATTAAATTTATTTAATTTAACTTTATTGCATATATATATATATATATATATATATATATATATATATATATATATATATATATATATATATATATATATATATATACACACTATATTGCCAAAAGTATTCGCTCACCTGCCTTGACTCTTAAGTGACATCCCATTCCTAATCCATAGGGTCGGTCCACCCTTTGCAGCTATAACAGCTTCAACTCTTCTGGGAAGGCTGTCCACAAGGTTGTCCACAAGGTTTAGGAGTGTGTTTAAGCGCATTTGTGACGTCACACACTGATGTTGGACGAGAAGGCCTGGCTCTCAGTCTCCGCTCTAATTTATCCCAAAGGTGTTCTATCGGGTTGAGGTCAGGACTCTGTGCAGGCCAGTCAAGTTCATCCACACCAGACTCTGTCATCCATGTCTTTATGGACCTTGCTTTGTGCACTGGTGCACAGTCATGTTGGAAGAGGAAGGGGCCAGCTCCAAACTGTTCCCACAAAGTTGGGAGCATGGAATTGTCCAAAATGTCTTGGTATGCTGAAGCATTCAGAGTTCCTTTCACTGGAACTAAGGGGCCAAACCCAGCTCCTGAAAAACAACCCCACACCATAATCCCCCTCCACCAAACTTTACACTTGGCACAATGCAGTCAGACAAGTACCGTTCTCCTGGCAACCGCCAAACCCAGACTTGTCCATCAGATTGCCAGATGGAGAAGCGCGATTCGTCACTCCAGAGAACGCATCTCCACTGCTCTAGAGTCCAGTGGCGGCATGCTTTACACCACTGCATCCGACGCTTTGCATTGCACTTGCCATGGAAACCCATTCCATGAAGCTCTCTGCACACTGTTCTTGAGCTAATCTGAAGGCCACATGAAGTTTGGAGGTTGTAGCGATTGACTCTGCAGAAAGTTGGCGACCTCTTCGCACTATGCGCCTCAGCATCCGCTGACCCCGCTCTGTCAGTTTATGTGGCCTACCACTTCGTGGCTGAGTTGCTGTCGTTCCCATGTCGTTCTTATAATACAGCTGACAGTTGACTGTGGAATATTTAGGAGCGAGGAAATTTCACGACTGGATTTGTTGCACAGGTGGCATACTGTCACAGTTCCACGCTGGAATTCACTGAGCTCCTGAGAGCGACCCATTCTTTCACAAATGTTTGTAAAAACAGTCTGCATGCCTAGGTGCTTGATTTTATACACCTGTGGCCATGGAAGTGATTGGAACACCTGATTCTGATTATTTGGATGGGTGAGCGAATACTTTTGGCAATATAGTGTATATGTACAGTTGTGCTCATAAGTTTACATACCCTGGCAGAATTTATGATTTCTTGGCTATTTTTCAGAGTATGAATGATAACACAAAAACTTTTCACTCATGGCCATTTATTGTCAAACAACAGTGTTTACTCTTTTTAAATCATAATGAAAACAGAAACTACCCAAATGACCCTGATCAAAAGTTTACATACCCCAGTTCTTAATACTGTGTATTGCCCCCTTTAACTTCAATGTATATGTGTGTGTCTTTTAAGCCCTTTCCCCCCCTGTGACTCCTGATTATTGTGATTTCTGGAATCAGTCACACCCTAGTACATACTCCTTTCCATTTTATAGGTAGTATGACTTTTAAGAGCTTTCCTCCACAGAGCCAAAATAAATCTGGCACTGCTTTTTGTTGTTGGAATCTCCTGAAATCATAGATCTATTAGCACATTTAAAAGCTGACAATATTGGCCCCATTGTGTTAAATTAAACACTAACATGTTAAATGACCTAACTTTCTAAACTCAGCACACTGCCTATGACTGTTTTTAAAGGTGATAGCACACACAACCAACAGTTATTCATCCTTAATCATTTTGCTGTATACACTGATCTTTGGAAAAATCCATTATCCTGTGCTGTCTCCAATAATCTCTCCTTTTATGGAATAAAATCACTGTCAAAAATAATCGTACGTAATTCAGAACATTTGTGTGTAATTTAAATTTACTTGTGCGTAATTTAAAAGTATTGTATGTAATTCTGTGTTTTGTCAGAGTTGGATTCCAAAATCTACGACCACAACAGTTTACAGACACAGCGCTAGTTTATAAGAAGAAGAATAAGAAGCTCCTTAACAACAGCGCACCAATCAAAATGAAAATAAACTAAGAAAAAAAAAAGAAAATGAATTACACAGTAATATAGATTCTTCCAACATGACTGTGCACCAGGGCACAAAGCAAGGTCCATAAAGACATGGATGACAGAGTCTGGTGCGGATGAACTTGACTGGCCTGCACAGAGTCCTGACCTCAACCCGATAGAACACCTTTGGGATGAATTAGAGTGGAGACTGAGAGCCAGGCCTTCTCGTCCAACATCAGTGTGTGATCTCACAAATGCGCTTCTGGAAGAATGGTCAAAAATTCCCATAAACACACTCCTAAACCTTGTGGACAGCCTTCCCAGAAGAGTTGAAGCTGTTATAGCTACAAAGGGTGGACCGACGTCATATTGAACCCTATGGATTAGGAATGGGATGTCATTTAAGTTCATATGCGAGTCAAGGCAGGTGAGAGAATACTTTTGGCAATATAGTGTATTTCAACGAAACAGTATTAGTGAAAGTGACTGAAAATAAATTACATAGAAAATTATAGATTTTAGCTGTATAAGAGCCTTTGAACGTCTGAACTGAAATCGATACTGCGGCATCCCGATTCTTTCTCCATGTCTTCTTGTCCTCAAGACGATTCCTGCATGCACTTTCGAAGGAGCATCTCCGTATGGGACACAAGGGCAGTGTCATCAGTGAATAGCAGTTCTCGAATTAGTTGTTTCAATGTTTTAGTGTGGGCTGTGAGTCGCCTAAGGTTGAACAGATGATGAGATCTCTATGGTATCTCATGTAAATACCGTCTTCATCATCCAGATCGGCCGTGGCTTTCTGCAGCATCATACTGAAGAAGATAATAAACAGTGTTGGTGCGAGGACGCAACCTTGTTTCACACCATTGCGAATGGGGAAGGGCTCTGAGACATCATTGCCGTGTCTGACCTGGCCACGTTGCCCTTCGTATTATGGGCACGGTTACCTCGATTTAATAATAGAGTCAACTGCTTTTTTTGCTCTTTAGACCCTTTTGGACATGACAAAGCTTTTTCCACTTCAGGGTGATCTTTATGTTGTGATTCCGAATGACGTGCCAGTTTGCTGACAGGCGTTGAGCAATACATGCAGTAGTATTTTTTACTATATACTCTTCTGCTATCTTTTTTCTTTGAGAGCATCATGACTGTTACTGTAGCCATGTCAGATGAAGAAGATTCTTCAGTGTCCTTTGTAGGCAGAGATCTATAATGTTTGCCCTCTGTTATGTGGCTGGACATCTCGCAGAAATTTAGCTGAAGTTACATTGTGTACCTTCCTCTTCTTATGCTTGTGCTGTTGGACATCTGAGATTTCTGAACTGTCACTTTCTCTTTCAGAAGTTTGTGGAACATACCATTGCTGATCTCTGAACTTGATAGAGACTCTTCAGTTGAGGATTCCAGTATTTGTCTATTAAGCTAAAAAAAAATGAGAAGATTTGATTTTTCCAAGTCTGGTTAGATATTTTAAGATAAAACAAGAAATTAAGAATAAAAAAGACTAGACTTTGGAAGAAATTTAGAATGCCCACTTAAAGTGAAACACTTAGTATGTAGAGTGTAGAGTACTTTGCAAATACCTAGTCTATTATAACCATGTAACTGTGTAGTAGTAATAGTAATAAATTAACAACTACACTGTCCGTTCCGAGCTCAGCGATGCTTGTGTCCTTGTCAACAATAAAATGACCCTCATTGCCACTGGAGCTCTGATGTTCTTTCTTTAAAAAAAACAGTTAAAAAACAACAAAAAAAACCCTTTTACTCTTTATTCTTTATTTTGTTGTAAAATATAATAAACATTTTTTAACAGTGGAAAGTCCACTATAAATTCAGATTTTTACTATAGTACAGATTAAAAGATTTGTATGTGAGTGATAACATGAAAGGTTATGTTTATGTGTTTAATCAAATCCAGTTTGTCAAAAATACTGACTGTTGTGCTAGGTGTTCTAAAACTATCCATTGCTGTCTTGGAGCAGTGCTGTAAAAGGGAGGTCCCCTCTCCTGCATCATGTGATGCCTTTGTGAGCATCTTATTGTAGCGGGTCTCACAGTAATCCTGTTTTTTTTAGTTTCTGTAGGTGACGCAAGTTCCTATTTTGAGGCTGCAAAATAGAAATCCAAGTTTTAAAACGATCATCATACAGTCAAATGTTAAACAACTTCAGTAAACTAAAGGCATATAAATACACTCAATTAATGTTTAATCTGGATTCCATTTCCAAAAACATTCAGAAATAGAAAAAAGAAGAAATACAAAATATATGTTTTGTTGGAAATGTCTCAATGCAATCCCATTATACACTATATTGCCAAAAGTGTTCGCTCACCTGCCTTGACTCGCATATGAACTTAAGTGACATCCCATTCCTAATCCATAGGGTTCAATATGACGTCGGTCCACCCTTTGTAGCTATAACAGCTTCAACTCTTCTGGGAAGGCTGTCCACAAGGTTTAGGAGTGTGTTTATGGGAATTTTTGACCATTCTTCCAGAAGCGCATTTGTGAGGTCACACACTGATGTTGGACGAGAAGGCCTGGCTCTCAGTCTCCGCTCTAATTCATCCCAAAGGTGTTCTATCGGGTTGAGGTCAGGACTCTGTGCAGGCCAGTCAAGTTCATCCACACCAGACTCTGTCATCCATGTCTTTATGGACCTTGCTTTGTGCACTGGTGCACAGTCATGTTGGAACAGGAAGGGGCCAGCTCCAAACTGTTCCCACAAAGTTGGGAGCATGGAATTGTCCAAAATGTCTTGGTATGCTGAAGCATTCAGAGTTCCTTTCACTGGAACTAAGGGGCCAAGCCCAGCTCCTGAAAAACAACCCCACACCATAATCCCCCCTCCACCAAACTTTACACTTGGCACAATGCAGTCAGACAAGTACCGTTCTCCTGGCAACCGCCAAACCCAGACTCGTCCATCAGATTGCCAGATGGAGAAGCACGATTCGTCACTCCAGAAAACACGTCTCCACTGCTCTAGAGTCCAGTGGCGGCGTGCTTTACACCACTGCATCTGACGCTTTGCATTGCACTTGGTGATGTATGGCTTGGATGCAGCTGCTCGGCCATGGAAACCCATTCCATGAAGCTCTCTGCGCACTGTTCTTGAGCTAATCTGAAGGCCACATGAAGTTTGGAGGTCTGTAGCGATTGACACTGCAGAAAGTTGGCGACCTCTTCGCACTATGCGCCTCAGCATCCGCTGACCCCGCTCCGTCAGTTTACGTGGCCTACCACTTCGTGGCTGAGTTGCTGTCGTTCCCAAACACTTCCACGTTCTTATAATACAGCTGACAGTTGACTGTGGAATATTTAGGAGCGAGGAAATTTCACGACTGGATTTGTTGCACAGGTGGCATCCTATCACAGTTCCACGCTGGAATTCACTGAGCTCCTGAGAGCGACCCATTCTTTCACAAATGTTTGTAAAAACAGTCTGCATGCCAAGGTGCTTGATTTTATACACCTGTGGCCATGGAAGTGATTGGAACACCTGATTCTGATTATTTGGATGGGTGAGCAAATACTTTTGGCAATATAGTGTATCTCAAGAAGGTTTATTTTATAGGTACCAATAAAAAGTGGATGGCATATATTTCTTTATGTTTTAAGTGCAATGCAAAGCGTCCGCTCATGTTTTAATAGGTGGGACGGAAGACATGACGCCGCTCGTCAAAGAGGTCTCTGGTAAATCAGACACAAAGGTGAGCTGTTCAAAATGTTGTCCAGTGGCTTATGAATGGGTCTGTCTCTTCCATAGTTGTAATGGAGAACAGGTAAATGGGACTTGAAACAACACCCAATTATCCAGTGTGCTTAATACAGTGGTAGCCAAAAGTATTGTGACAAAAGTTTGTAAAATAATGACAATCAAGACAATAAGAAAAATGTGGTATTTTATGGAATTAAATTTCTATACAGCAGTCAATATTTAGTTTGAACTTCTTTCAAAACCTGCTGGATCCAGCTGGACATAGAATCAAGTTCCGAAGAATAAACGACTTGATTGTTGTATAACCATTTAATTGCATAAAATAGCAAATTATTCTTATCCTGTCATTGTTTTAAAAAATTTGAGAATGTCATTAAAACACTGAATTTCTCTTTTGTCTCTATACTTTTGGCCACCATTGTATATTCAAACCAAACGGTAAAAACATACAAACCTCTGACTACCTCTTAAACCCAAGACTGACTAGGAAACACTGACATCTTAGACATAATCTACTACTGCTGTTAAATATAATGCTTGCTTAAACCTAATCTTTTTTTATACTTCTGAAATTTCTACCTATTCCTGTATTGCTGACTCCATATACTTCTGCACTACCACAGTTTTTGTCTTTTTTTTTTTTTTAAAGGGCTTTTTGACTTTAATAATTGGAGAGTAGATAGACAGGAAACAAGGGACAGATAGGTGACAATATGGAGAAAATGGCCCAAACCAAGACCCAAACCCAGGCTGTTTCACCGAGGCCCGGATCCTGAATATGTGGCATGCGCTCCACTGGGTGAGCCACAGAAGCTCCAACCCGTGTTTTTATATTTTTAGTGTTGTTCGTGCTGCTGCTACTCCTCTGCCATTAGTAGATATAGTCTCATAACAGGTTGTGTCACTCTGTGTGCAAAATGTCCCTCTTTTTTAAAAATACTGTCATTTTCTCATTTTATTCAGGGTCAGAAAGAAAGAAGTGGTCAACAGATGAGATACAAGCTATGGAGAACTCTCATGGACTATCAGCTCTGGGAAGGTTCCTGGTTCCAGTGTCTCAAATGTATTGAAACATCACCCCTGGCACTTCAAGGCAGAAAATTATATGTTAAAAATCGCATTTATGCATTGAAGTGGAAAGGTAAGGAACAGACATGAAAATGACAGGAACAGTAAGATGTTAAGAATGAAAAAATGGTTTTAGTTGCAATTCTCTTTATTTTACTTAAATGCACAAATCAATTTGTACATATTCTTAGTGTACTGAAGATGGTGAGATATAAAAAATAAAGATATATAAAAATTAACACTCAGCTTACAACTAGTAATTGAATATATGCTTTATCCTTTTCTATCCCATAATCATTAACATACATCAGACCCACCCAGTTTAACAGCTGTATTAAGTTTTCTTGTAATGAAATTCTCATCATCAATCCAAAATATCTTTGTATAAATGCAATGAAAAAATAAATGAAAAATTGTTTCTTTTTCATTACTACAGAATTCACAGGAGTAGTCAATATTCAATTAAAATGTTCCAATACATGATTCACTGGATAAATTCTATGCAATAGTTTATATATGTTCATATTGCACTGCTAACTTGCACTTCTGGTTAAATGCTAACTGCATTTCCTTGTCTTGTAACTACACTATATTGCCAAAAGTATTCGCTCACCCATCCAAATAATCAGAATCAGGTGTTCCAATCACTTCCATGGCCACAGGTGTATAAAATCAAGCACCTAGGCATGCAGACTGTTTTTACAAACATTTGTGAAAGAATGGGTCGCTCTCAGGAGCTCAGTGAATTCCAGCGTGGAACTGTGATAGGATGCCACCTGTGCAACAAATCCAGTCGTGAAATTTCCTCGCTCCTAAATATTCCACAGTCAACTGTCAGCTGTATTATAAGAACGTGGAAGTGTTTGGGAACGACAGCAACTCAGCCACGAAGTGGTAGGCCACGTAAACTGACGGAGCGGGGTCAGCGGATGCTGAGGCGCATAGTGCGAAGAGGTCGCCAACTTTCTGCAGAGTCAATCGCTACAGACCTCCAAACTTCATGTGGCCTTCAGATTAGCTCAAGAACAGTGCGCAGAGAGCTTCATGGAATGGGTTTCCATGGCCGAGCAGCTGCATCCAAGCCATACATCACCAAGTGCAATGCAAAGCGTCGGATGCAGTGGTGTAAAGCACGCCGCCACTGGACTCTAGAGCAGTGGAGACGTGTTCTCTGGAGTGACAAATCGCGCTTCTCCATCTGGCAATCTGATGGACGAGTCTGGGTTTGCCGGTTGCCAGGAGAACGGTACTTGTCTGACTGCATTGTGCCAAGTGTAAAGTTTGGTGGAGGGGGGATTATGGTGTGGGGTTGTTTTTCAGGAGCTGGGCTTGGCCCCTTAGTTCCAGTGAAAGGAACTCTGAATGCTTCAGCATACCAAGACATTTTGGACAATTCCATGCTCCCAACTTTGTGGGAACAGTTTGGAGCTGGCCCCTTCCTCTTCCAACATGACTGTGCACCAGTGCACAAAGCAAGGTCCATAAAAGACATGGATGACAGAGTCTGGTGTGGATGAACTTGACTGGCCTGCACAGAGTCCTGACCTCAACCCGATAGAACACCTTTGGGATGAATTAGAGCGGAGACTGAGAGCCAGGCCTTCTCATCCAACATCAGTGTGTGACCTCACAAATGCGCTTCTGGAAGAATGGTCAAAAATTCCCATAAACACACTCCTAAACCTTGTGGACAGCCTTCCCAGAAGAGTTGAAGCTGTTATAGCTGCAAAGGGTGGACTGACGTCATATTGAACCCTATGGATTAGGAATGGGATGTCACTTAAGTTCATATGTGAGTCAAGGCAGGTGAGCGAATACTTTTGGCAATATAGTGTATGTGCAATGACAAAGTTGAATCTAATCTAATCTAAACTTCCTTTACTTTGTTATTAACAAAGAATTTATCAACCATTCTCCAAGCCTTAAATATGAATTGAAGACTAAACTTATAACTTTCATGTTTCAGCCTCCAACAAAGAAAGTCACAATGTCTGCAAAAGGACCAGGACTGAAGTCGACTCCAGGCTTTCTACATAGAACATGTTGACGGAAAAGATAAGTCTTATTCTAACTTAATAATCATTAAGTTAGTTAATAAGTCATTATAAGTGAGCAGGCATTGAGAAGTGAATAAGTTAATCTGTACAAACCAGCTCAAAACCCCTAGGAAATAACAGCTGTTTAAATGTGGAAAAATACTAATTTAAGAAAAAAACAACATTGAAAACATTATTAAAAGGGTTTAAGCCATGACATCACAATGAATAATAACCCCATTAAAATGACTATAGACACTTTATGTTTGTTTGTTTTTAATTTATGTTCAGATATCAAATCCACCTACAAAACTGTTAGACACCTACATTTGAAAGGGGAAAAATAATACTGATCTTGTTTAATGCACCTTTAACTCACATGAACAGGACTTTTAGTATGTGGAAATAACATAAATAGTGAAGGTCTAAGACCACTTGGGCAGGAGTTCTTATAGAAAATAAATCAACAGTGGTGTGGTGTGATGAAGCAGAGTTACTCTTTACCACCCTGAAGTTAAGCAGTGCATCCATGGATGTCTTAAATTTGAATTTGGCATGAGCTTAAATTTAAGCACAACATTTCTAAATACATCTCATTTTTACACAATTTTTCTGTAACACTTAAATAATAATAATAAATTAAAAAACTGTTTGAGAAGTGTGGAGCTTTGTTTCTGTGCAGATGTTTGTACTGGACCATCAGATATTTGTCATCACTGTCATGTTAATGGCCATTTGTTTATTTCGGCAGAGCCACAATAAGGAACTCACCAAACTGAGAAGTAAATTCAAGAAGAAAGTAAAAGGTACTTGTCACAGTTCATCAAGGATGAAGACCAGGAGGAAGAAGGTAAAGTGAAGTGTTCTTTATTACAGCGATAAACCCACACTGTTGAGAAGTAATGATTAACTAAAAGAGGAAATAAGGCAAATGAGGAGACTTATCATACAATACAGGAACTCCCGGTGGAGGTGCACAGTTCAAGATTCCACAGGCGGGGGTTCTGTAGGAATTCAGAAATCAGGTAATCCGATATAATCAAACTCGGGAAAATCCGATATCATCTAGCATGGGAAAATCCGGTATAATCAAGCACAGGTAAATACTTAGGCAGAAGGAAAGACCACAGGGTGAATCACCTTAATACCAGCTGATTAGCTAGTGGGTTGACTGTGCCTTATAGTTTCAAGTGAATGGGGTGCAGGTGCAGGTGATCAGTACTCTGGTGATTGGGGGCGTGGTTGAGTGGTAGGAACTGTGGCTGTGGTAGATATGCCTGTGACAGTACTTTACTAATAGCTTATGTTTTTGACTCTCTATTACACGTGTAACATTGTACCTCATCTCAATGTGTTAATTTTTCTATTCAGAAATCAAGACTGTATATGAGAAGAAACTGAAAAAAACAGCAACAGGAGCAAATGGCTTCGGGTATGCCTAGGAGATTTATCATCTCTTGCTGGTTAGATTTTCATCACATTTATTCATGTAATCTACACAGAACTGCATAAATTCATCAGTAAAACAATTAATGTAAATAACTACGAGGGTTTGTCAAATGAATTGCTATTCTATCAATTTATTTTGTTAATATTATTAATAAACATCCCAATTGCACACTGTGAACTTTTTGAAAATTTTTTTCACTGTTCTCTTATCGTTCCCTTATTGCAAACTACATTCACCAGCATGGAGGAGTGCTGTTATAGGAAAATAATGAATGGCAGGGTGGTGTGCAGAAGTGGAGTTAATGTAACCATCATAAAATGATTATCATCTGACCAATCAAAAAATTGTGGTCTAAAATTTATGGAGATAACATGATGATATGTTGTGTGTTTGGGAGGGTTACTGTTTGACCGAGGGCTAAAGCACAATTTCAGGGGTCAGGTCTCGCGATGCTTTCACGTAAAAAATCTAAAAGACCCCGGGGCAACGACACACGATTCGGAATAAAAGACGCAGAGTAACTAACATCAAAATCAGTGTGAAAAAGACCAAGCAGAGAGACAAGAAGCATCCCCCCATCTCCCGCAAAAGAAAGCAGCTGAACATTTTCTAACACCATGGCTTTCTTACACAGTCTATCCACAGAGTGTACAAAGTCCGAGCTGGATATTTTCACATTACCTTATACACAGACTAGTATTGAAAAGTACACTTACGTCGAAATACCACCGCTTTCTGCTCTGACGGACAATGGGCCCTTGGAGTTCTTCGTGGCCGGAAACGGTGAAAATTACCTCGATTTAAATAACACGTTCCTACACCTCGCTTTGTAAAATCACCAACGCTGATGGGACCAACATAGACGACGATGCTAAGGTGGGGGTTGTAAATTACCCCATAGCTTCCATGTTTTCACAAGTCGACGTCATGCTTGGGGACCGACTTATTTCACAATCAAGCAGTACTTATGCTTACCGCGCTGCATTTGAATGTCTGCTCAATTATGGTAAAGAAACGTTGGAATCACAATTTTGCACAGGATTATTCTATAAGGACACCGCAGGACATATGGACGCCACTGACCCCGAGGGGCGAAATGAGGGTCTTAAGCAAAGGGTTCGATTCACCGTTGAAAGCAACACGTTTGATCTGATCGGACACATTCACTCGGATATATTTTTTCAAGATAAACTGTTGTTGAACGGTGTGGATTTAAGAATTAAAATGGTTCGTAGTAAAGACGAATTTTGTTTGATGAAGGAAGGCAACGGAAGTTTCACTCTAAAAATGATCAACGCAGCCCTGTTTGTCAAGAAAGTTACCGTTTCTCCACCTATACGAATAGGTCACGCGAGAGCTCTTGGCACAGCCACGGCTAAGTATCCGATCGAGAGAGTTTGTATGAAAACCTTTAGCTTACCAGCGGGGAGTCGCCATTGTTCTCAAGAAAACGTCTTCCTCGGACCTTTACCTAAAAGTTTAATTTTCAGATTAGTAGACAACGACGCCTTCAGCGGGGCGTTCAAGAAAAACCCTTTTAATTTTAAACATTACGATACAGAGTTTGTGGCTCTGTACGTGGACGGAACTCAATACCCTGCAAAACCGTTTCAACCTGATTTTCGATCCGGTAATGCGATTCGTGAATTCTATTCTTTAATTCAAGCATCGGGAAAGCAACTAAAGGATCAACCGTTGGCTATAAACAGAGAAGAGTATTCGAACGGATATACTTTATTTGCATTCAACCTCAACCCCGAGGATGATTGTGGTCAACATTTGTCATTAATAAAGTCGGGGAACATGGGACTGGAACTCAGATTTCACGTCCCCCTACCGAGAACAGTGAATCTCATCGTCTACACCAGTTTTGACAGTATTCTTGAAATAAACAACCGGAGAAACGTGCTCATCGATTACCAGTAACTCATGGATACCGAGGAACTAACAACCGTTATGAGAAGTTGCTGTGAGATAGATAAAATATTTCGAGGTGTGATGGCCTGTGATACCGCGGTAAAGTTAGTTTTACATTCGCATATTCGCATTTCCGGCTTCAATAGCTGCTTAAATAAATCCGCAAATAAGATACACATATATACATATATTTCCTCTCTACATAGTCTTTAAGCTACACCCTCTTTTTTCTTGAGTAAGCGCTTACATTAAACAAATTTTGAAAGCATAATCCCTATTGTTCTCTACGGCGCAAGGAATGATTTAGGGATTATCGCAAAGTGCAGCCCACTGACAAAAAGCGTAGAACGATATTGATTTTTCTGTTCAGCGTCTGAAGGATCAAACAACTACGTTGCCAACTAGAAATGCCAGACTGATAAAATATGAATTTTTAACAAAAATGCAGCAACATTTTTTTTTTCATTTTAAACATTAGCATACACAATGGAATGAATGATAATTAAATATATTTAAAACTATAGGGCTTTAACAAGCAAAATAATGTAATTGTTTGATAAGCCTATTCAATTTCTCCATTTCTTATATATATATATATATATATATATATATATATATATATGTATATATATATATATATATATATGTATAAATATATATATATATATATATATATATATATATATATATATATATATATATATATATATATATATATATATATATATATATATATATATATATATATATATATATATATACACTATATTGCCAAAAGTATTCGCTCACTTGCCTTGACTCGCATATGAACTTAAGTGACATCCCATTCCTAATCCATAGGGTTCAATATGACGTCGGTCCACCCTTTGCAGCTATAACAGCTTCAACTCTTCTGGGAAGGCTGTCCACAAGGTTTAGGAGTGTGTTTATGGGAATTTTTGACCATTCTTCCAGAAGCGCATTTGTGAGGTCACACACTGATGTTGGACGAGAAGGCCTGGCTCTCAGTCTCCGCTCTAATTCATCCCAAAGGTGTTCTAACGGGTTGAGGTCAGGACTCTGTACAGGCCAGTCAAGTTCATCCACACCAGACTCTGTCATCCATGTCTTTATGGACCTTGCTTTGTGCACTGGTGCACAGTCATGTTGGAAGAGGAAGGGGCCAGCTCCAAACTGTTCCCACAAAGTTGGGAGCATGGAATTGTCCAAAATGTCTTGGTATGCTGAAGCATTCAGAGTTCCTTTCACTGGAACTAAGGGGCCAAGCCCAGCTCCTGAAAAACAACCCCACGCCATAATCCTCCCTCCACCAAACTTTACACTTGGCACAATGCAGTCAGACAAGTACCGTTCTCCTGGCAACCGCCAAACCCAGACTCGTCCATCAGATTGCCAGATGGAGAAGCGCGATTCGTCACTCCAGAGAACGCGTCTCCACTGCTCTAGAGTCCAGTGGCGGCGTGCTTTACACCACTGCATCTGACGCTTTGCATTGCACTTGGTGATGTATGGCTTGGATGCAGCTGTTCGGCCATGGAAACCCATTCCATGAAGCTCTCTGCGCACTGTTCTTGAGCTAATCTGAAGGCCACATGAAGTTTGGAGGTCTGTAGCGATTGACTCTACAGAAAGTTGGCGACCTCTTCGCACTATGCGCCTCAGCATCCGCTGACCCCGCTCCGTCAGTTTACATGGCCTACCACTTCGTGGCTGAGTTGCTGTCGTTCCCAAACACTTCCACGTTCTTATAATACAGCTGACAATTGACTGTGGAATATTTAGGAGCGAGGAAATTTCACGACTGGATTTGTTGCACAGGTGGCATCCTATCACAGTTCCACGCTGGAATTCACTGAGCTCCTGAGAGCGACCCATTCTTTCACAAATGTTTGTAAAAACAGTCTGCATGCCTAGGTGCTTGATTTTATATACCTGTGGCCATGGAAGTGATTGGAACACCTGATTCTGATTATTTGGATGGGTGAGCGAATACTTTTGGCAATATAGTGTATATATATATATATATATATATATATATATATATATATATATATATATATATATATATATATACACAGTTTTTCTACATTTTTTTTTTTTTTTTAATTAAATAGCTTCTTAACCAAAGGAGATGGACAAATGCCACTCATACCACCATGGACAGTTCCTCCTCACCTACTTACTACACCCTTTAGTTTTACAATTCACTCATTTTTTACATTTTTTCTACATTTTTGATTTTTTAAAAATTCAATAGCCTCTTACCCAAAGAAGATGGACAAATGCCACTCATACCACCATGGGCAGTTCCTCCTCACCTACTTACTGCACCCTTTAGTTTTACAATTCACTCATTTTTTACATTTTTTCTACATTTTTGATTTTTTAAAAATTCAATAGCCTCTTACCCAAAGAAGATGGACAAATGCCACTCATACCATCATGGGCAGTTCCTCCTCACCTACTTACTACACCCTTTAGTTTTACAATTCACTCATTTTTTACATTTTTTCTACATTTTTTTATTTTTTAAAAATTCAATAGCCTCTTAACCAAAGAAGATGGACAAATGCCACTCATACCAACATGGACAGTTCCCCCTCATCTACTTACTACATCCTTTAGTTTTACAATTTACTCATTTTTTACATTTTTTCTACATTTTTGATTTTTAAAAAATTCAATAGCTTCTTAACCAAAGGAGATGGACAAATGCCACTCATACCAACATGGACAGTTCCCCCTCATCTACTTACTACATCCTTTAGTTTTACAATTTACTCATTTTTTACATTTTTTCTACATTTTTGATTTTTAAAAAATTCAATAGCCTCTTACGCAAAGAAGATAGACAAATGCCACTCATACCACCATGGACAGTTCCCCCTTATCTACTTACTACACACTTTTGTTTTACAATTCACTCATTTTTTACATTTTTTCTACATTTTTGATTTTTTAAAAATTCAATAGCTTCTTAAACAAAGGAGATGGACAAATGCCACTCATACCACCATGGACAGTTCCCCCTCACCTACGTACTACACCCTTTTGATTTACAGTTCACTCATTTTTTACATTTTTTCTACATTTTTGATTTTTAAAAAATTCAATAGCCTCTTACGCAAAGAAGATGGACAAATGCCACTCATACCACCATGGACAGTTCCTCCTCATCTACTTACTACACCCTTTCATTTTACAATTCACTCATTTTTTACATTTTTTCTACATTTTTGATTTTTTAAAAATTCAGTAGCCTCTTACCCAAAAGAAGATGAACAAATGCCACTCATACCACCATGGACAGTCCCCCCTCATCTACTTACTACACCCTTTTGTTTTACAGTTCACTCATTTACATTTTTTTCTACATTTTTGTTTTTTAAAAATTTCAATAGCTTCTTAACCAAAAGACCATACCACCTTGGACAGTTCCCTGTTCTGTATTTTCTACACTTTTTTTTTTTTTTTGCATTTTAATCAATTTTTACTATTTTTTTAAAATTCAATAGCTCCTTAATCAAAGGATATTGCGAAATGCCAATTTATAGTACCATGGACAGTTCCCCTTCCTGTATTGACTACACTTTTTATTTTTGCATTTCACTCAACTTTGACTATTTTTATTATATCTTTTATTATTATAGCACATTACAAAATTACAAAATTCAATTGCTTCCAAAAAAGATGGAGAGATGCCACTAATATTGTCACTCACATTTTATTTTTGTATTTCAGTAATTTTTGTGCAATATATTGTACTTACATTGTACTACCCAACTACTGTGTTGATCTGCTTGCATTGGAGTCATGACATATAAAATAACGAGTGACCCAATCCTTCAAAATTTAATGACGTCAATAACAACCACTACAGGAACACCATCTTCCCTACAATATTTACTAATGTTAATTTCAACAGAGCTCAGGATACAAAGGACTGACAGATAACATATCAACAACAATAACAGCACATTCTGGGTACAATGAAAACTAATGAAAATAGTTTGCAAACTTTCAAATTTTCAAATAAAGCTAGTAAAGTAACCTATGCAAGCACACCAAAATTGTTAAGATACTTTGAAGATCAACCAGCTAACATCGCTGTTGAAGACCCGCTAAACTGCTACCTTCAATAAATTCTTCTCCCCACAAGAACGGTGGTCAAGCTTACTTATTTTATGTATTAGAGAAATCTAATACATTGGCGAGCCATCCAAACCACTGCTCAGCCAAATACAGCAAAATCTAACAACACAACCACATTTGCAGATTGCACAGATCTGCACATTTGCACATTGTACAGTTACACGATTTGTACAGTAATTTATCTTATTCTGCACTACTTTTTACATTTCACATCCACATCTTTATATATATATATTTTTTACACATTTATACATATACTTATTTTATCTTATTTTTTTATTTTATTTTATTTCATTGTAAATGAAATTTATATTCTTATATTCTAGATATTATATCTTATATCTTATGTCTTGTCTTTCTATTGTCATTTTGGCTCCTTGCTCCTTTCCCTTTCTATTTCACTGCATATCATACTGTGTATCGTTATGTATGTGACAAATAAAATTTTAATTTGGCATTCTCACTGGCTACTTTTTTGTGGTTCTTTATAGGTCTGTGAATATTCAGTCCTGATTGCCAGCCGTTGGGTGTAATATACACAATATACATTTAACTGTATACTCTAATTAATTTGCTCTATAGTAAATTAATATTAGCTATTTAAAAATGACAAACATATTTTCAGATCAAATTTTAGCTATAAAATATGTCCACAAATGTCCCAACCATGCCATACTAATACAAAACAATGATATTCCTCATGATAACCCTCAAGACCTGATGTCCACTGAGATGGACTTTAAACTTTAAAAAAATCCTGTGCTCTACAACTTTGAATTGTTTTCAAATTGACTTTAAATATTAACACTTGATACTGTTAAAATTATAAACAGTGCAAATTGATAAAGCTACCATGGACATAAAATATCATTTTAAAGGTGAAAAATGTGCTAACTCCTTCTCTATTCAATTAAGGGTCATAAGTTGATTGCTATTGGTTGATTAGGGGCCAATCAGTGACCTGGCATTCTTCAAATTCGAAAAAGATACATTTTATTGGTTTACAGAGCAAAAAAAAGTGACGTACATTCCAATAAAAGCTGGTCTGAAAGGGTTAAGCAAACATACGTAGCTAAGTGGTCTATGGTCATCGCATGATAAACTGGAATTACCAACATTTGGATCTCTTGAGGAAATTTTTGCTTGCATTTCGACCAGACAGAAAAATCTGAAGAATCTTTTCAGGAAGGCCTTGTAGCACTATTAACGGTAAGTACTTTGTACTTCACTTATTTGCAAAATGTTTAATAGGCCATGTGGTGATTGTTTTTAGACTTTAGATGTAAATATATGTAAATTCATTACATCTGCTTAAACATGATAATCAGCTTAAATTCTCCCAATTTTTTTAGCAATATTGAACGTTAGTGAGTTGAACTTGTAAGGCAGGGGTTCTGAACCTTTTGCAACTCATGGCTCATCAATGACTGTTTAAAAACATTCTGAGGACCACCTTTCCAAATATGATAATATGAACACAGAATAACACGATGTGCTGATGTGATTGGTGTTGCAATATTTAAACATAAATTAGCTTTTAGATAATGCATCTTGGCTTGAGTGTTTTTGATCATATAATTTCATAAGAACATTTAGATAATTAGACAATAAGATTTGTCAATTAAAAAATGAATTAAAATTAATTTGGGGCTAGTCTAACACTGCCTACCCTGCCCACCAGATGGCGCTCGAAGGTCCACTAGAGGTAAACGTTAGTTGCTTTGTTGATTTACTATGATTTAGTTTTTTTGTAAATTAAATAACATTAAAGGTTCTGTACTCAATAAGTCAGAAACATTACTCCAGAATTATCTGTCTTTGTTACACACATGAAATCACACACATGCATGTTTATGTGTATATAACACAAACAATAAAAAAACATACACACAAAAATGATCCCAGTAGAATGTGTAGAATGTTCCCCCAAGAGCAATGTTTGCAGAGATTGTGTTTAGGGGGCATAGACCTAAGATTATATGGTTTTAATTTGTTCAGGTTTTATTTAGTTTGTTATAGATACTTGTCATAGTATGTTTGCATATAGGGGTATGCAAAAAAAAAAAAAAAGGGTGATTAATTGCAGGCCTAAGTAGGCTACAATTTGCCCCTTTTTATTTAGGTAATTAGGCTACATTATTGGTTTCATGAATTGACCGATCTACTATTGATAAATTCTACTATTTTCCTTCAGTTTACTTGAATTTTTGGCTTCCTTTCCACCATCATTCATTGTGTAGTTTTATATAAGCCTCTGGCCTATTTTACATTTTTCATTAAACTTTATTGATAGATTTAAAAACGTGTGACCCATTTTACCTGGACATATCAGCTGAGTTTTGGGGTGCTTGTTGAGTTTAAATGTCCAAAGATCCTAAAGTATTCTACTTAGCAACATATTTTCTTTGTAGAAATATAGCAGAGATTCACAACAATTTATAATAGTAACACTTAAGATGGTCTTGCGTTATTTTAAGTGGTTTTCTACCAAAAAAAAGTCTCAAATTACGTGACTTCAGCCTACTCTTTTAACCACTTGATATGTGTCCTTTAACAATTATATCTCAGCTACAATAAAGATCTGTTTGTTTAACTGTTAAGAGTTGTATGAAATTGAATGGTTTTATTATCAAATAAATAGGTAATTTTATCTCAAGCTTTATATTTTTGACTAAAACTTAGACTTTTTATTTATGGCCATATAATTTTAATGTATTTAATACCTGAAATTTAATAACAGAAAATGGGAAGATACCGAAAAGGAAAGGGAGCTTCAAGAAAGGACCTATGGTCATTGGTTGGAGGAGAAGAAATAGTGGTTATGGAACTTCTAAAAGCTGACCTGGGCTGTGAAGACACAACGTACACCTCAAAGGTGTGGTCCAACCTGTCCTACAAACTTTTTAAAAAAGACAGTGTCAGAAATCGTCACTGGTTATGGGTGATTTGGACAATGAATCGAAATGGAGTACAAGACAAAGTAAAAAAATTACAACAATGCACAACACAGAAGCTGGCAGTAAAGGATGCTGAATCTGTCCCTGCTGATGATGATGCACATGTTTCACAAAGACAGACATTGGACAGTGAATTGGAGGTTGCAAGTAAAACATGGCCATCATCAGACACTGAGAGAGTAGAGCCGCCCATCAACTCCATCGATGAACACATAAAAGAGAACTGTCCTCAGAAAACACAAGAGTCACTTCATGATGTAGAAGAGCCGTCTGCCATGTGCACACACCCATCCGAGAGTGAGCTGGAAGAGACATCCTGCAGTCAAAGACTGGGCTCATCTGATCCTGAAATAAGTACTTTTCCTGAGCAAGACACCACTGACAGTGACGTTGAGCAAAAGAGAAAGACATATAAAATGGAAACAAAATAAGTGAAAGAAAGCAAGTGGAATGATAAATGGAGGAAGGTGCCTTACATGCCCAAAAAATTTACCATTTCATTGGACATAAAGAAATGGAAAGAAATTGAACCAGAGAAAGGTTCTACTAAACTAAAACAGCCATGGACCCATTATTTTTATAACAGCTTCAGAAGGAAAAATCCTTGCTGCACAATAGCTTTTAAATATCAGCATGTTAAGCTTGAGAAAAGCAGAAAAAAACATTCCCATTATTTAGTAATCTATGGAGTCTGCACATTCCCTTCATGCACGGCAAAATACACTTTTCAAATTACAAAGAAACCCAGCATCAACAGAAAAATCAAAATTACAGTCATCCAAAGAGGAAAGATTGAACACAAAAGAACCCAAAAACAATTTAGACCAGCAACAAATTTATGTCGAGGGAAAATTGCACTGTCAGTGCAAAAGGGAGTAAGCCAAGAGTATTATCGGCGGTTAAAACACACTCCTGCAGCTGAGCTCTTGGCTGGAAACATCACAAGAAGCTTAAGCAAAGACATACTAAAAGTAATAAGTTCTGAAGTCAAAAAGCAATCACGTCTTCACAATGACATCCTCATGGAGATGTACATGACACAGAACATTATGAGAGAATGTGACAACAAATTTTATCGCATGCCTGGGTACATACAGCACTTTCAAGTGGATCCCTTTGGAGTGCATTTGTATACAGAAACTGGAATCAGCATTTTGGTGCAACATCTGCGTCGAAAGGCTCCAGTAAATTTGTATCTTGATGCAACAGGAAATGTGGTCACAAAAATACCCAACCAAAAAAAGCGTGTCCTCTACTACTCTCTGACTCTACCAGGAGGGGGTCATAATGCACCACCTCTTCCAGTAAGTGAAATGTTAACAAATGAACATTCCATTCCACCCATCACAAACTGGATCATGAAATTCTTACTGCAGGTATCACAATACATAAGACTACGAATCCATAAAGTAGAAACAGACTACAGCTGGGCATTAATGCAAAGTGTCCTCATTGGATTCAACAAAGAAAGTGTTGTTAGTTACCTGGAAAGAGCCTTTGCCATTTGCAGCGGGAAAAAAACTTGAAATGAAATTAGAAGTTTCACAGTTCTCCACCTTTGTTCAGCTCATATATTAAAAGCCGTTGCACAGGTCACTGGAAGAAAAACTGATGACAAAGGACTGAAACAATTTATCATTTTCTGCTTTGCAAGGCTGCAGAACACAGCATCACTAGGAGCAGCAATGAACATTTTCAGACCACTATGCACAGTTTTCTTAGCAACCCACCTTACAAAGACCGTGCAAAAGAATCTTGCAGTTATAAAAAGGATAATCAGAGAATCAGGGGAAGAAAATTATGAAGACTTGGAGAAAATCAGGGAGTGTGCTCTAACTGAAACAGATGAACAAAAAGGTCATGCATACACAATTCTGAGCAGATCTCCATTCTCCATTTATTTCAAAAAGGCAATTGATGAAATCAGGGAAGCTCAGACAACTGAACAGGATCACAGTGAATTAACAGAGGTTAACCCATACTTTTGCCCTGCAGTTGTAAATTCTGTTGTTTCACACTATATGGGCATCATCCCCTTGTGGAGCGGCATGCTTCTTGGAAATTTACGGAGGTATGCAATTGATGTAGAGGAGGCTGTTCAAGAACCATTTATGACAAGGGACACAAACTGCCATGTCGAAAACTGGTTTGGCATTGTAAAACAGCAGATTATATTAAAAGAAAGACACCTAAGACCTGGAAATTTTGTCAGAAAGTTGTATCGTTCTATTCAAGGACGGTACACTGAACATGTCCTCCAGCATAAACTGACTGAGGAGTTAATATTGAAACCCCTTCAACCAAGACACATCAGTCAGTCTCAGGAGGGATGGTCCAAAAGAGATGTAACAAAAGCTCAAAATTTAAAATCAAGGTATTTCACAGCTCCGCATCGCATTCCATCTCCAAAAAAGCAATAGGCTGAGAAGAAAGAGAATGTTTTGACAAGGTTGAAAGAAAAAGTAAAGCAGGATGACGAAGAACAGCAGTATTATGCATTCACAAAGGTAATAAAGACGTATATTTCAGACACTAAATTTACTGAATAATTAAAGTCACACAATATAAAGATGATGTAACTGCACGTCATAATCAAATAAATTATGATTTCTAAGTTACGATTGCTGTCATTGTAGGTAAAGCTTGAGTGGAAGGACTCAACACCCAAAAGTATTGTGACAGAAGGACAGCATACTTCAGAAGAAGTAAAATAAAGAATTTGACTATTTATAGATGGAATCACACTAATTTACTGCAACAAATTATTTATTATACGTTGTTTGTTTATTTCTAGGTGGACTTACTTTGGAGATCTAAACCTACTGAAGTGATTGTTGCAGTTGTCGGAACTCAGAGCCCCCTCCGAGTGGACATATCACAGGGTGGAATTTTGTCTGTATCTATTACTCTTAGCTTTCCCAATAACCTCCACAATCTATAAAACTTAGCCGAAATAAAAGAGATCTCAGTCAACATATGAGAAGAAGCGGGTTTCTTTATTCAGTCATGCAGTCAACAACATGCATATCTGAAGAGAGCAGCTGGTCTCTCCAACCCCGAAAAAGTCCCCTCTACTTATACCCCAGGCGCCCCGGGGCGCCTCCTTTTCTCTAATTTAAATATTTCCAGCAATTTCCCATTATATTCATTGTATGGCTACTTTAGTCCCTCCTTCCTTAGTTTACATACGTTTTCCCAGTTCCCATTATTTTCGCATTTGTCCCGATACCGCCCCTAAATTGATACCATCCTCCCCTCGATGACATCAATTTTCCTCCTCACCAGTTCCCCTTATTTTTAGGCTAAGTCAACCATTTTTATAAAAATTGGCGCTTACTTATAGGCGCCACTTCCTTATTGACTTCATTTGACCATCACCTCTTAAAGGTGCTTCCTCGGCTCATCCTGACCTCGCGCGTTGCCCTCCACAACAATGTGTAAGTACCTTGCTCTCTTCCTCTATGTCATGATGACTTTTCTCTCTACCTACTTGATCTAAGTTTTGTTTTACTAATTTTAAACTAAGCTGTGCCATTAAGCTGCCTCATATCCTTTTCTCTTTTCATCACTGTTGGTTGCTAGTATTCCAATGCTATTGTCTCCTCTACCTGCCTATCACTGTCATGTCACAGTGACCTGGCCTACTTCCCACACTGTGTTCCTCCTGCCTTAGTACACGCTCTCTTTTGCTGACTACATAGTCACACAATATGCACTTCACTCATCTTCACTCATTTCCCATTATTTTTCCTAGCTCAGTCAGCCCGCCGCGCTATCTTCCGGAGAAGTCCCAGGGGTGCTCTGCGACGCTATCGCCAGTATCAGCTATCCTGTTTGGCCATTGAACTTACTGGTTTCCTGGAGCACCTATCTGAATCCTCTATTCCTGAGTCTCCTTACCTCGCTCACCATATCTTGAGAGATACCGTCTGTCTTGATCAGAGCACCCAATTTCACCCCACAACCTGTGATCAGTCTACTCAGACCTTCTACTGGCATTGGACACGCACCACCTCTCAAGGCGTCCAGACTGAGGATTTCCCTGTTGAGATTTCCTCTAATGATTCTTCCTCTGACTCCTCTTCATTTCCTAATTCCCCTGACATTCCCCAACTTTCTCCTGAATTTGTGCCTATGCCTTACAGTGTTCATGATATTCCTCAGTCTTCTCCTGACCATTCGCCCCCAACTTCTCCCACTGATTACTCTCCAACTTCTCCTCAGGATCCCGAGATTCCGTCTTCTACAACTGACCCTCCGGTCCCACTGATCCCATTTGATAGGCTGGCTGACTGAGTTGTAACTCCTAATGTTTCAATAAATCTCTCCTTTTTTTCTGTTCCTTCAGTCCCAGTGTGGTTATTACGCTAGCATGCTGCCATTAATAATTCTGCATGTTTATTATGAAGACTATGAGGCTATATCTGATTATTATAGCTATTTTTAATCAGAGTTAACTACTTACTACGTAATAAATGGCTAAATTATTCTTAATAGATACACACTACTCTTTAGGCAGAATATTGCCAAGTCAGAGCTTAGAGCATTGAGTACATTAGCACTTAAGCTACTTTTAAGGCTAGGTATATAATTCAAAGCTGGGTATATTATATTTTCTCCGACACAGTTCTGAAATCATGCGACCAGAAAATGAAATTTAACCTAAGACATAGTGAATTTATGACTTTGAGGCCACACGTGTGGCTAACTGGAGAGGTAAATTCTTGTAAAATACTCAGGATTTTTTTTTTTAAATGTGTTTTTATATCTATCCATGCACTTTTAGATACACCATTACGAAATATAAAAAAACTGACAGTTTACATCATTTCAGGCTTGATTACATTTTATTTATATGTTTCTCCAAAAAAGGCTATAGAATGTTACATTAGGGCCATACTTAACACTGAGGATAAAGGTGGAAGAATATACCAACTTAACCACTACAGCATGGGCTCAATTTTACATGGCACAAGGGAACAGATGGCCCGACAGGGTTTGCCCAATGTAAGTATTTATGTGCATAACACCTATTTTCTGCTGTACTAAATTTATGTTTTGTTATTGGTTGCTTAAATTATGTTATTCAAATTTCATAGGTAAACTTTGATGCCTATGAAGGGATAATTGGAGCTCTAAATATTAAAAATATACACTGGAAGTTTGTGGTAAGTGAAAATGTTTGATCATTGTATCACAGAATCTAATGTATTTAAAGTGTTTTGCAATTAACTCATATACATTATTAAGCCTTAAAATATGTCCCCAGTGCTAAAATGAGTGTTTCTCATTGTACACCATGTTCAGTATATATTTCTATTTGTATTTAACAGAGTTACTTTTTATATTAATGTTTATAATTCCTGTAAATATAAATAAAAATAAAATGTTATACTGCTCAAATTAATTGTAATCTACATTTAAATGTTCTAAACCATTTATTATTAATAGAAGAATATTATGTAGTGCTTAGGACTGTATGTGTACATCAAATAAGATATTTATGGACACTATACATTTTTCTTCAAGTATCTCAACGCAATTTCCAGCCAGATTTTTGTGGTTGATCCTCAGCGTGGAACGGATGAAATACAGGAAGCAAAAGAAGCAGCCCATCGATTTGGGCAAATCACTGAAATAAAAAGAAAGTGTATAACACACATTTTAATGTTTTTACCTCATGTTTTGACAAATGGTAAACTCCTAAATCCACTTCAGAAAAATGTAAAAATGCCATAAAAGTTGAAACTCATAATTCAGCTATAAATGTGTAATGCTTAACCAAACAATATTTTTTTTAACAACAGACAGTACTTCAGGATGCGACTAAATAGACTTGGAAAGCAAGACTGGGTTAACAAAAAATGGACACCAGGCCAAATTAGACATACTTTCCAGGCAGATGCCACAAGCTGAGGAGTCTTTGTCATGCAGGTAATGTTTACATCTATGATTAAAATATATAATTTTATTAGTGATATTTGAATGATATTTTAATAAACTGGTGGGTATAATTTGAATATAATTTTCATTCAATTACATTTTTCTAATTTATACCATTATTTTTTATAATGCTGTTTGTGACCCCATGATAGGAGCAGCCTAAAGCAACAATCTAATAGCTGAACACAAATTATTTGTCATGCTCTAATCTAAGTAATAAACTGTAATAATAATAAAAATGATTAAAGAAATGTTTAAATATGTACAAAACAACTAAAATGAAACAGGATTTTATCTTTTCCCCTTTCAGATGGCCATGATGACAGTAAAGGAGTTTCCACAAATTCCCAAGAAAATCACAATTGAGTCTTCACCAGAGTCAATTTTGTGTGTCAGGAAAGAGATGGCAGAGATCATTTTAAAAGGATCAGATACTGTTCATTGTTAAACATTATTTTTGCTAATCATTTATATCAAAGGATTTAAACCAAAATGACACACTTTAATGTAAATTGTGTTAATTATAATGGTTGAAGTTTGAAAATGTATTTTTTTTATTTATTTGTTTGTTTGTTTGTTTGTTTGTTTGTTTTATTTAACAATATCCTTTTCAGAATCAAAAGATGGTTATTGTTCATTCTGTGGAAGTCTGGACTTACCCAGTTCAACTGCTAACTCACTTTGGGTAAGAAAAAACTTTCAAATTAATAATCTTTAATAAGTGTTCTGATTTTAATGAAATAGATAAAGTTTTAATTATGTTATACTGTGATTCCATGCAGATACAATGTGAGACCTGCCAAAGATGGTATCACATTCAGTGCCTTGGAATGAACAATGAGGAAATTCCAAGCAAAGAGACAAGCTGGAATTGTGAACTCTGTGCTACTTGCAGTTTGCAAGTAAATAGCCCAAATTTGTTTACTTTAACCATTACCAAACTTTAACCATACCTAACTTTTATTTTTTTCTCCTCTCCGCTCCTCTCCTCTCCTCTCAGGTACAGATTGCACACCTGAGATGCCAGTGATCCAGGATGGGTTCCCTGTGGAGTATGATTCCTCTCAATGTTTCTTCCTATTGCCTCTTGCCATCACAGGGAGTTTTTCCTTGCCACTGTCACCCTCGGCATGCTCATCAGGGACAATCTGTTCATTTTGATTTATACATATTTTTGCACACATTTCATACTCATGTCCCTTATTATCTTTT
This sequence comes from Hemibagrus wyckioides, assembly GCF_019097595.1. Classification (NCBI taxonomy): domain Eukaryota; kingdom Metazoa; phylum Chordata; class Actinopteri; order Siluriformes; family Bagridae; genus Hemibagrus; species Hemibagrus wyckioides. The sequence goes on along the minus strand of NC_080715.1, from coordinate 35,487,195 downwards.
GATTCTGTAAAGCTGCTTTGCAACAATGAGCATTGTTAAAAGCAATATATGAATAATTGAAATTGAATTAAAATATTTCTCAAGTTGTACATTATTAGTGTTTTATTGATTAATTAAATACATTTGTTATAAAATATTTAAATATATGTAAAATTGAGAAAGAAATGGATGTTTTTATATTTAATCTTTGTATGCCAATTAGAATAAATATTTAAAAAAACTTTAAAATTTCATAGTTATTTTCTATTCACAAAATATCCACAGAAAACATATGTTGTGACTGGCACTGATAATCATTCACTAATATAGAAACAAAATTAATAAAATCTAAAATTGCCAAATATACACTTAAAAATATCAAAAAGAGTCAAAGAAGCTTTATTGTCACTTGAGCCGTATATAGAAGATGCAGTACACAGTGAAGCGAAACAACGTTCCACCTGCACCAGAGGTGTTACAAAGAACAAAAACAAGTACATGTGACACAGACAAACATTGAGCTAAGCTAATAACTTAAGGTCAGGACATATAACGCCAGCTTTGTGCAGAATAATAGTGTTAACAGTGGGTGCAAGAGATACAAATATTAAAGTGACACATGTAAACAGGATCAATATAAAGTGATGTATGCATGTAAACAAGACAAATTTGTGCGTATGTGTTGTCCGTGTCCAGCACAGTTCAGTTCTCTGTTGAGAACAGTTCTCGTGTGTGTGTGTCTCTCCGTGTCCAGCTTCAGTTCAGTTCTCTGTTGAGAAAACTGATTACCTGAGGGAAAAAGCTGTTCAACAGTCTGGTTGTGAGGGTCCGAATGCTCCGGTACCTCTTTCCAGATCGTAGAAGGGTGAAGAGTGTGTGTGAGGGGTGTGTGGGGTCATCTACAACGCTGTCTACATTGCAGATGCAGCGTGTGGAGTAAATATCCATAAGAGAGGGAAGAGAGACTCCGATGATCTTCTCAGCTGTCCTCACTACCCGCTGAAGGGTCTTGCGATCCAAGACGGTGCAGTTCCCAAACCAGGCAGTGTTGCAGCTGCTCAGAATGCTCTCGATGGTCCCTCTGTAGAAGGTGGTCAGGATGGGAGTTGGAAGATGAGCCTTCCTCAGCCTTTGCAGGAAGTAGATGCTGCTGGGCTTTCCTGGTGATGCAGATGGTGTTGAGTGACCAGGTGAGGTCCTCCGCCAGGTGAACAGCAAGGAATTTGATGCTCTTGACGATCTCCACAATGGACCCGTTGATGTTCAGTGGAGAATGGTCACTAGGGTCTAAGATAAAAAATGCCATGTGCAATTACAAAACAATAACTAATATAAATTTTTAAATTCTGTCACTCAAAAATCTTGAGAAGCTACTATTTTTTTTTATTAAATATAAAATGCCTGAACTAAAGGATGTAGTAAGTGAATGAGTGGAAACTATTTATGGAGGTATGTGTGTCATGTCTATGTCTCTTTGTTGATGACTCTATTAATTTTTTTTTTAAATAAGAAAATAAAATTTAAAAAAAAATGTAAAAATGGAGCTGTAAAACTAAAAGTATTAAATACATAAGGTGAAACTGTCCATGATAATATTAATACCATCTCTCCACCTGTTTAGGAAGGTACTGAATTTAAAAAAAAAAGGAAAGAAAATAATGAGTAAATTGTAAAACAAAAGGATGTAGTAAGTAGGTGAGGGGGAACTGTCCATGGTGGTATGAGTGGCATTTGTCCATCTTCTTTGATTAAAAAGCTACTGAATTTTTAAAAAATCAAAAATGTAGAAAAAATGTAAAAAAAAATTAGTGAACTGTAAATCAAAAGGGTGTGTTAAATAGATGAGGGGGAACTGTCCATGGTGGTATGAGTAGCATTTGTCCATCTTCTTTGGTTAAGAGGCTATTGAATTTTTAAAAAAATAAAAAATGTAAAAAATGAGTGAACTGTAAAACAAAAGGGTGTAGTAAGTAGATGAGGGGGAACTGTCCATGGTGGTATGAGTGGCATTTGTCCATCTTCTTTGGTTAAGAGGCTATTGAATTTTTTAAAAAAATAAAAAATGTAAAAAATGAGTGAACTGTAAAACAAAAGGGTGTAGTAAGTAGATGAGGGGGAACTGTCCATGGTGGTATGAGTGGCATTTGTCCATCTTCTTTGGTTAAGAGGCTATTGAATTTTTTAAAAATCAAAAATGTAGAAAAAATGTAAAAAATGAGTGAATTGTAAAACTAAAGGGTGTAGTAAGTAGATAAGGGGGGACTGTCCATGGTGGTATGAGTGGCATTTGTCCATCTTCTTTGGTTAAGAGGCTATTGAATTTTTTAAAAATCAAAAATGTAGAAAAAATGTAAAAAATGAGTGAATTGTAAAACTAAAGGGTGTAGTAAGTAGATGAGGGGGAACTGTCCATGGTGGTATGAGTGGCATTTGTCCATCTTCTTTGGTTAAGAGGCTATTGAATTTTTTAAAAATAAAAAAATGTAGAAAAAATGTAAAAAATGAGTGAATTGTAAAACGAAAGGGTGTAGTAAGTAGATGAGGGAGAACTGTCCATGGTGGTATGAGTGGCATTTGTCCATCTCCTTTGGTTAAGAAGCTATTGAATTTTGTAAAAATCATAAATTCAGAAAAAATTAAAAAATGAGTGAACTGTAAATCTAGAGGATGTAGTAAGTAGATGAGGCCAGGTTATGATTAAGAAGCTATTGAATTTGAAAAAATGTAAACAATTAGTGAACTGTGAAAACAAATGGTGTAGTAAATACATGATGGGAAACTGTCCATGCTGCTTTGAAGGGCATTTCTACATCTCCTTTGATTAAGAAGCTGTTGAATATTTTTAATCTATAAAATACATTTTAAAAAATGCAGATTGACTGAACAACAGAAATCAACTGGATAAGAAACCATATATATATATATATATATAATGCTTCCAAATGCTATATATATATAATCCAAATGCTTTGCATTATCTGAAGGATGTAAAACATGCAGCAGAAGGAAATATTTTTATGCATGTACAAGTAGTATCTCTGTGTTTCAAAAGTTAAGGCATTAATACGGTTTTCTTATAAATATATATTATATATAAAGATTATCCTACAGAGATAACAGTGAAGGGTGAAGAGTGCTTATATTCACATTTCGCAAGTTTTATATAATTGTAAGGTTTATTTGGGATTTACAATTTTGAGATTTATAATTAATGATTTTAAATATTCCAGAAGTTCAAATTCTAATTTACTCCAAAACTCCAAAACCATTGTTATACTGCGCATGCGCGAAAGGCTTCACTCAGTTGCGCTGGTTAAATTCAAATGCACGTTAATGGGCTGGTGTAGCACTTTGTAGATGGTCCCTAACTCATCGGCTCCGCGAAAAACAGTGTTTTTTTTTTATTCACTTCAAAAATACATCGTTTTATAAGGAATTTCAGGGGGAAAGGGTGTAGTAAGTCGCCCGTGTTCTTGCAAACGAGACTGTGTAGGTATTGTGCACTTTGGAGAATTTATTGTGGAGTTATTGAGGAAGAAATTCTGAATATGCGAATGTAAAACCAACTTTACCGCGGTGCCTGTGATGAGCTACCTGTGAGTACTATTAAAAATTTTCCGGCGCTATTTATTGTTAATACACATCCGAGAAATATGCCTGGGGAACACTGGTTAGCTTTGTGTCTTAATGGTGAAACCTCCGGAGAGTTTTTTGACTCGTACGGACACCCGCCGGACTATGAACTCTTTCATGAATCTATTCACTACTTTTTGAGAAGGAACTGCCGCGAAATAAAATATAACCCTATACAGGTTCAAGACTTTACTTCAGTTTGTTGTGGACAACACTGTGTATTTTTTCTATGCCACAGAGCTAAAGGTTTTTCTTTTAACCGTATTATGTCTAAGTATAGTGATGATTTAAAACATAACGATAACGCAGTCGTGTCTTTTGTTAAAAAAAATATACCCTAGAGCAAATAAAGAAAGGCACACATATAGATGTGTGCAGTGTGTTAACTCTTTAGAATTGTTTCATTCACGCGTTTAGTAAAGTATTTAATCACGAAGCACCACACGATATTTCTTCATGATTGTTATTTTATTGAAATAAAGTATTTAATCACGATGTATCACATGATATTTTTTATGATTGTTATTGAAATAAAATGTTACAAATTACATTTAAACAAACATAGTACCTCGAAAGTCATTTCAAAAATAAATCCATTCAGAGGGGGGGAGAATGGAGGAATTAAAAACAGGGGACAACGAACTGTAGACTTTTCTTCTCCTTCTTCTTATAGGGGGTGGGGATGGGGATGGGGATGGGGAACTCTTTATGTCTGATATTTTACGGCGAACTCCTCCATTAGGTAACGTTGAAAATGGTATATTTAGACTAGCTACTGTATGCAGTAATTCTGTCCATCCTAAAGGTCTCCGGTCGTCAGAAACTTTATGAGGGGCGGTGATATTTCTAAGTAGATCCACCATGTGGGACCCTTTGATTGTGTTTCCGTTAAAAATAAATTCACCAGCGTCATTCCACGACGCAACATCATCGGATTTTAAGATTTTCTCCATATTGTACGAAGCGTTTCTTTTGCTTTTCGTGGGGACGTTGGCAAGCACTTCTTGTACAATTCCATCTTCTTTAGGTTGTGAATCTGCAATAGGTGTCGATCCCGCTGTTTTATTATCAGGTAATTGGGAGAGGGATAGAGTCAGCTGCGCTGTTTCCTGATCCCCGAGTTTAACCAAGTTTAAAAATTTTTGCAGGGCCATCGCGTAGAGTTTTGCCTTCTCATGTTCGTTCAGATCCGTTCTTGACAAAATTTGACGTATCCCAACATCCAAGTTGTTTTCAGCAGTCTTTCTTAAGTTTTCTTTCTCCGCAGTTAAGTTTCTAAGCTTATCAGTCTGATGCTGTGGAACTAAATACATTTTCTCAGCTGTCTCCATGTTAACTGGTGCGAGACGAGATTAAACTACTTATAAAAGGCACTGCTATGCTAAGTAGCGGGAGAAGAAACCCACCAGATTGGTTAATAACTTTCCTCTTGGTTTCTACAGACGCTCTTTTATTAGCAAAAAGTTTGATCCATTTTTTCCGTTTTTTTAATTCCTTGTGCTGCTTTGATGTTAGTGGTATGTTCCCTCTAAGGAGATTCAATGACAACTCACAGATGGTGTGAATGAGATCAGCGGGTGCTTCACGCAATATATATTTTCTCTGAGTGGGGGTTGACTTGTGTAATGTTTTCAACAGAGGAAGGTTTTTTTTAACCTTTTAAAAAAATATATTTTTAAAGATATTAAAGATATCTTTTTTTAAAAAAGATATTTCTTCTTCTTCTTCTTCTTCTTCTTCTTCTTCTTCTTCTTCTTCTTCTTCTTCTTCTTCTTCTTTGGAATAGAATCACCCGGACTGTAGTCACAAGTCTTCTGGCGTGACAGTTTTAAAGCCGATCATTAAATACCCCTCCCCTTCTTCTTCTTCTTCGGAATATACACAACCGGGGTTTCTTGCGGAAACACCCCAGACCGTAGTCTAAAGTCTTCTGGTGTATTAGCTTTTAAATCGACAAATAAATAACCGTAAGGTTTAATTGTAGCATCGTGAAAACATTCCAGAAAATATTTTCTATTATCTGGATACATTTGCCGAGCTAGTATGCTGATTTGTAATTTATCTCTAGGATTTTTAAGAAGAATCATATAATTTGTGTTTAAGTTAATGGTTCTACTACTTTTTCCTTGAAAAAAACAAATTCTGTACCTGATAGACAACACTTAGATTTCTGTGGTGTGTGTATTTTGTGAATGCCTTCTCTACTTCCTCGTTTTTACTGGCAGACTCCATTAAATCATCTATCACCAACAAGTTTGTCTTGTTAGTAGGTAAAAGTTCATCATCACACAATGAATCGGGTATTCCTTGAAGAAATTTTATGTTTATTTTGGTCATCAACTCATCATACAAAGTTTGCCAACAAGAATAAATCCACACGATTTTTTCAGGTACTTTTGACAACACTTCTTTACTGTTTTCCAGCAAAAGTTTGATAAAAAAAAGATTAACCGCTATTACTCGGTCCACACACAATACATGAAAATGGCATTTGCAATCTCGCATCAAAAGTAGTCACATTCATGTTATCCATGACTAGTGGTCAGGTTGACAGAATCAATCAAAATGATCTTTTTATTATACATACATAGAAACATATACACACTCATAAACATGATCAATCATAATATCCATAAGTGAGAGTTGTAAATTCAGGTAATAAAACAAATGATCTTTTTATTATACATATATACAATCATAAGCGCGAACAATCTTAATAACCGTAAGGGAGAGTTGTAAAATCAGGTAATAATACACAACTCTGAATCTTTTTATTTGTGTTTGATTTCTCAAATGAAAACCCTTTTTATCTCGAATGATTTGTTTGTGCGATGTTGTAAGATGACCGATTTTATCAGGATTCTTCACTCGATCATCCACCAGCTCAGTAAGCGATTTCAAATTGACAACTTTTGAACTGGAGTAATTTAAAGTGATGCCTTTTGCTTTCATAGATGTTTTTCCGTTTTTAGTTTTATACCCATAGGTTTTAGGACCAGCACTGACAAACTCGACAATATGATCACCATCCTCTAGCTCGCTGGTAAGACCCCCCAAATAATCGCTCAATGGAGGCATCCAATCACCTTCGCTACTTTTAAAAATGACGCTGTCTGTGTCTGTGTATAAACAACGCTGTTTTAAACGATCCAACAGATCGTACAGTTCTAGTCTCGCATATGCTGTAGTAAAAATTCCGCTGAATACGTTAGCATTGCCTGGTTTAATCAGTCTGTCATCCTTACAGCGCCACTGTGTGAGAGCGACCTCATCTGACAGAAAAGAGAAATGGCTAACATTGAAGAGATCAGAGAACATAAAGTTTAAAAACTCATTGGGGTCTTTGATCAGAGATGTGTTTAATCTGTCAGGTTTTTGACACATTTTACCCCACAGCGAATTTAACGCGAGTTTAGCCACAGATGTTTTTGCGGGGTTGACACTGATATGTTCAGGATTCAAATCGATACCCTCGTTATGTTTGTAATTTTTAATGTATGTGTCTTTTGTGTTTTCATCGACTACCCATGACGGGTAGCCTGAACTTTCCTGTTTGGTTTTGAGAAACATTTTAATATACTTGGAAAAGAGACTGTTAGATGTATTGGGGAACTGCCAAACCTCAAACACTTTCGAAATTTTGTATCCCTTTTCAATGGCCTTAGCTATTTCGATAGATGCCCGAGTTCCGATAAGAGCTCGGTCTTGGTCTGAATGGCGACACTGCTTTTGCAGTTGTTGCTCACAGCATGTTTTACACAGAGGGAAAAGAAGTTTGCTTCTTACCCTGTAAGGAAGAACAGGAGACCACAGACCTCTAGGCGGTAATACTTTAGCTCTGATTATCCCAAAATAATTCTCTAGAGGTTCAAAGTCACGGTAAATGATGACTGGGTGACCGATTGGGTAGGTTTTTGTCTTATTCACGTAGGGATAAAGATAAGTGAAATCATAATAATCTATTCTCTCCCCTGCTTTTACTGTGTAATGTAAATGCAATGCGTTGGTTCTACCGCCGTAAAGAGCGTCTCGGGGGTTTATGCGCTCTGGAAAGTCAAACTCTTTTAGAAAGTTTATCACGTTGTTATCACATTTCTTCATTTCACTCCACTCATGCTCCCAAATTGTTGTGACATGTAAATTGCGTACCTCTTGCAAATACTTAATTTTCTCCAACGTTTTTTGACGGACATCCCCGTAGCTAAAGTTGGCGTTAAGGGGGAAGGGGGCCGTTGAGGGATAACACTTTTCACACCCATGATAAAAACAGCCGAGAAACTCGAATGCCTTTCGCGTCTGACCCACTTCACAATACCCATCAACAGAATAAAGGCCAAATGTTGCTTCACCTTCGTTCAGAGCGTGTTGAATGGGGAGGTTTTGTGTGGTGGAAATGTATTCAAGCCACTGAATGGATGGTGTTGAGAAAGATTTCTGGTTATTGATGTAATTATCTAGTGGTGGGATAGCTAGTGTGTCTTCATCGAGAAATAATGTCCGGAAGATTTTCAAGCATACAGATGCGATTGTTATACATTTAAAGGGATCAACTTCTGTACTTTCTAGAATTTCATTTCTGAAAGCTAAACACCCCTGTCTCAGAATGTCTACATGCAGTATTCATGCCTCTCTTTCTTTAAATTAAAGACTTTGTCAGTCACGGTCGCGTACCACATAAAAAAATCCTCCCTGTCCTTAGGCATCATGCTATCCACACCGTAAAACTCGGGCTCAGGATATGGACCTATGTAGTCTTGGTGTTCTTTTGTGTTCCAGAAATGCGGAAAATAACCTTTCTTTTTTTCTGAGAACCCCATGGCTTTAGGAAGATTACTTAGCTTCATGGGTAAGAAAGACAGACTATCGATGTATCTCTGTCGAAAATCTGTATCAGAAAAACACAGAATTTTCCACCTTGTGCAATGATATCAGGGGCGATTCCTTCTTTCACTAAATGATTCAACAAAATGTATGAATCGAACCCTCTAGCGTTATGCGCTATAAATGTGTACCCTCTGTACTTTTTTCGACGGAAAGCCTTAAAAAATGCTGCAACACACCCCTCCCCATACCACGACAATTCATGCAACATATTAAATTAGCAGTATGAGTTCCTGTTTCCTGTGTAGTCTCGAAATCATAAAAGATGTATTTCATATTTGGCTTTTCTTTCCTTAACGGCTGTAAATAACAGAAATGCGATATTTCTGAATCCACTTTTTCACCACAGAGATCACAACGGCTCTCTAAGCACACATGATCTCTCCGGTTAAAGGGGTTCCGATACTCTACGACATTACACATGCTGCAATAGAACCCTGTTTCACACAGAGAGTATACACCTCTTTCTGACCGGCGTTTTACTTTATGTATGTCGAAACAACGTTTTGACTTACACAACCTCGAACAATCAGGACATTTAATTATACTCTGTCTATGATTGTAGTATTCTACATCACGACAAATGTTACAGCTAAACTCACACTTGTGAGCTCTGGCATTCTCATACACTGTATGACAGAAACGACAGACATAACTATGCCCCAAAAGTCCTGTAATGCTTTTAATACCGTAATAATGATTGTTACACAACTTTTGAACCCTCAAAATAATGACCTTCAAACTGAAAAAATCGCTAGACAAATCCTCCGTGATGTAGGATTAACTGAAAACACAGCTGTCACATTTGCTGATGTATCTAAATTTGAGAAGCATCTGAAGTGTAAAATCGTAATCATACACCGTTCTGACAACAAAGCCGGCTACTCTTTCTTTCAAACCAGCAGAACCCCCCCCATAAAAAAAACAATTTACTTGTTCTTGCATGACACACAGTGTAAAACACATGTTGTCTTTATTATGAAATATATACAGATGTCTCATCTTCTTCTGTATAGCTTCCGAAGTGAATAATGTACTAATCTTCCTTCTATATGAACCACCACGAGGTGGTCGAACTATTTGGATTACTATTTCGAGTGTGTCATCTGAAAAAAATTCACGTTTACTTTGAATAGAATTTTCAAGCATGGTCAGAAAAGACTAAATCAACGGACCCATTAACTAGATGAATACGTGAAGAAACGTCGATCGTATCACCTCTAATTTCAACCGTTACTATGTCCTTTGGTGAAATCATTTCATTAGCCACTTCTATCAGACTGTTTAAGATTTCTAAAACATAATTATAAAAATCCGCAAAGCTGTCTACAGCTGCGATCGATGAAAAATTTACTCTTCTCCTAATTTCAGTATTATTGAATCGGTCGCGATTAATTATTCTAATATTAGGATCAATCCCGTTACCAGCTTGCACGTTTTCTACGTTAGGAGGGGCTATGTTCTCGACGTTATCTGTTCGCATGTTTTCTACGTTAGGAGGGGCTATGTTCTCGACGTTATCTGTTCGCATGTTTTCTACGTTAGGAGGGGCTATGTTCTCGTCATTATCTAATTGCATGCTTTCAACACTAGGGGGTTGTATGTTAACACCACCAAATATTTGCACGTCAATACAGCTTTGGGGGTTCATGTTCTCAGTATCAGCTGTTTGCACGTCTTCTACATTAGGAGACTGATCATTTACTGTTTCAGTCCTGTGTTCATTTACAGTTTGAATGTTTTGTGAAGCAACGGTATCGAAAAAGTTTACAGAACCCGCATTTAACATAACGAGGCTTTGGTTAAGATCATGAAACAGATCATGTGGAGATAACTGTGTATGATTATGTTCGATTTCTGAAGTAGGGACCTCATTGATGTTTTGATCTGTGGCTAAAGCCAAACTATCATTTAATTGATTAACCGCATCTAATAACTCAGGATTCAAGGGGGTAGAGTAACCTTGTTCATTTAGACTATTCTGTAATGCTAGCAGACTCTGGTTAAGTTCACTGAATATGTCGTGTTGAGTATGTGGTGTAATTGATACATTATTATCTGAATTATGATTGGAATGCTCTAATTGGGTATTAACCGGCTCAGGACTTCTTAGACTAACATTCAACTGATTAACAGCATCTATTAATGAAGGATTCGACTGTGTAGAGTAACCTTGTTCATTTAGACTATTCTGTAATGCTAACAGAGTCTGGTTAAGTTCACTGATTATGTCGCGTTGTTGTGTCTCAGGTGTAATGATGTCACTATAATCTGTAATAGGGGTCTGTCTAACAAGCTGCTGTGATGGTCCTAATCTCTCGTTTAACCAGTCGATAGCGTCTGTTAAATAGGGGTTCAGAGTTGTGCATGAGTTGTGATGTGACAAACTACTAGAAAAAGTTTCATCAAAACCGAAATCACAAGACGGTAGATTATTTTCACCACGTATTTTCTTAGCCCCTGAAGACTGTGTGAGATTCACCCGCTTCTGCACCATGTCTAATGTGAAATCTTTTTATCAACTCTATATTCACAGCATCACAGCTATTCAGACAATCAAGAGTATCATTTAATGATTGAACATGTTCAATACCTGAAGTGTTGTCAAGTGTAATAAACAGACTTTCAAAGCTTCCAAATTTTTCGTCTCTTAGGCGAAAGAATCCATTCAATGTGATGAAACACTCCTCAGGGTATGTAGCCGCTTGATCGACGTTATTTCTCCCCCGTCGAAAACGTGACCTATGTCTTCTTCTTCTTCTCCTTGTTCTTCATCAGCAAATAATAAAAGTATAGGGTAAGCTTTTACAATCCTTGAACGGGTTGGCTACATTCTTTAGAATATTCACATTTTATGTAATGACTTACCCGTAATTCGAGGAATGGGCTTAGGTCACGGATGTACTAAAACGGTAGGCTGCCCCCAAATTGTTGTGACATGTAAATTGCGTTGATGTTTTAAAACACTCGCCATCTGAAATAATCACTTCGCTGTTGTCTAAGACATCATAGGAAAAAGATTCTATTAGTATCCCGAGTTATACATTTCATCTTAAATCAGTGTTCTGTGAGACATAATGAAAATACCTAATGCTGATTGATCTCGATTTCCTAGACACTACTGCCAGATATGTATAGCCCGAACTTGTTCTGTAATTAAATGTATCAAATTAAACTTTATATATCCGTTTCCATCTATAAGTAAATAGAACAAGATATTCTTTCTAATTACATTATTCTAATATTATTAATGACATTCAATCTAATACACGTAAATGAAATGATTCAAGTTAGTGAAAATGTGTTAAGTTCAGTGTGTGTGTGTCATGTTCAGGGAGACCCAACGATTTATAAAACATTTTTAAAATAATAATTTCAAATAATCAATAGACTAAAAACAAATTAAACTTTATTTTTATAAACATTTTTAAAAATAATAATTTCAAATAATCAATAGACTAAAACAAATTAAACTTTATTTTTATAAACATTGGGTTTGTGCACGCGTGTGTGTGTGTGTGTGTGTCAAGGTAAGGGTTAAGGGGTTGTATGTGTGTGGGTGATTGTGGGGTGCTATGGAATACGTAACGTTCAGGAGATAAACTTATAACGTCTATGTTTTATCAGTAGAAACATTCTTGTTCATATGTTTATGTGCGTAGGTGTGTCACCTACAGGGGGGTTTGTGTACGTGTGTATGTGTGTGTGTATCATGTACTGACGGTTTGTGCACGTGTGTGTGTGTGTGTGTGATTAAAATTCTGATGACTAAGGGAATATGTACCCCACCCCATCAAACAACCTCATCGGATGAAAGGGAAGCGGGATAATGTGGCGGATACGTTTTTGGGATTGGTTGAAAAGGGGCGGGACAATGTGACATGAACGATTCTGATTGGTTGAAAGGGGCTGGACAATGTGACGTAGACGATTCTGATTGGCTGTCAGACCTGTCAAAATCGGTTTTGATGAAATATACACCATAACCCTCTCTCTCTGCTCTGGCTTTTTTCCTTTATAGCTCTGGTTTCTCTTAAGTCATGCCTAAATCTTTTTCCTTTTACTAAAGATTTCTGTGGAGAGGAACATCAATGAGTTTGATGTATTTTTGTGAGCTTTGCTCTGGCAAAGCTGTGTATGCTTCAATGTTAAATGGGTAGTTTCCAGGAGTTGGGTCTTATTTGGTTATGTGACTTTATGTTCCCTAGCCTATCTTCGCCTCCTTCTGCTCATCACTGTCAGTTGTTGTTCCTCAACCTTTTCCCCACCCTTTCTCCACTCATCCAACCAAGCAGGCCGGCCTTACACTTATCGAGCATTGTGTTTCTCCGACAATGGTTTCCTGGTGCTGATCGCCTTTTTTTCTTGTTAGCTCTGGTTTCTCTTAAGTCATGCCTAAATATTTTGCCTTTTACTAAAGATTTCTTTTGAGAGGAACATCAATGAGTTTGATGTATTTTTGTGAGCTTTGCTCTGGCAAAGCTGTGTATGCTTCAATGTTAAATGGATAGTTTCCAGGAGTTGGGTATTATTCGGTTATGTGACTTTATGCATGCCTGTATAGGTGTGGCCTGAGGCTGTCCGTTAAGCAGATGAGATAAAAGTTTATTGCTTCTTGGCCTTTTGGCTAAGATCAAGTATACTCTGGTCTGGTTTTGGGTTTTGACTGGGTTTGAGAATGAGAACAGATGGAATGGGGTTTGTGTAGGATCGCTTCTAAGGCTTTTTAGATAGGATCAATTGTGTTCAGTGTTCTGGCTTTTTGGCCTTGGTCTGGGTTCATATTACAATCCTTAATCTAACCTTGAGAAGGCGAATGGTTAGGTATGGACATGGGTAGGATTTGGATTGAAAAAAAAATCTATTCTTATCAGTTTAATATCTGATATATCCACTATTTTAAACAGATTTTTAGAGCTGGGAGCCGGAAAAGGGGCTTTCTACGTCCACTCCGCAGATCGGCCTGGTATTGCAGTACTTCCAAGCTTGGTGCAGCGTTTTCTGATGTAAAATGAAGGAGAAAAAATGACTGAATTAATGATTTACTGACTTACTTACTTACTTGCTTACTTACTTACCAAAATATGTCTGCATTGAACCCGTCCTGTTCCCTAGCCTATCTTCGCCTCCTTCTACTCATCACTGTCAGTTTTTGCTCATCAACCTGTGCCCACCCTGTCTCCACTCAACCAACCCAGGGGGCCGGCCTTACCCTCATCGAGCATTGTGTTTCTCCGACAAGGGTTCCCTGGTGCTGCTTGGCTTTTTTTCTTTTATAACTCTGGTTTCTCTTAAGTCTTGCCTAAATCTTTTCCCTTTTACTAAAGATTTCTGTGGCGAGGAACATCAATGAGTTTGATGTATTTTTGTGAGCTTTGCTCTGGCTGTGTATGCTTCAATGATAAATGGGTAGTCTCCAGAAGTTGGGTCTTATTTGGTTATGTGACTTTATGCATGCCTGTATAGGTGTGCCCTGAGGCTGTCCGTTAAGCAGACGAGATAAAAGTTTATTGCTTCTTGGCTTTTTGGATAAGATCAAATGTTCTCTGGTCTGGTATTGGGCTTTGACTGGGTTTGAGAAGGAGAATAGATGGAGTGGGGTTTCTGTAGGATCGCTTATCAGGCTTTATAGCTAGTACCAATTGTGTTCACTGTTCTGGCTATTTGGCCTTGGTCTGGGTTCACGTCACAATCCTTAGTCTGCCCTTGAAAAGATTAAAAATACCAAAATTCAAATTTTTTATTACGTTCTCCTGTTTCTTATGAATTTTGGCATTTTAAAGCAATGACATTTCATATCATAGTCGACCCCGAAAATGTGAAAAAAGTCAACTAAAACTGCCCCAATCAGCTGCACACTTGCGTTTGTCTGAGAAACCACTTTCCCTTGCTCGTAGAGCGCTGAGACGTGCGGAATCGCATTTTCAGCGCCTGAGAAGCACAAAGCAGAGAGCACACTGCGCCGAGGCAGGAAACGAACCAGTTCGATGACAAATGTTGAAAGTTGACTTTGTTAAGTGAATTTTCATGGAATATCACCTTTTCCATGTTTCTTATGAATTCTTGAACTTTGATGAAAAAAATCATATTTCATATCATAATTCATATTTTTCATAACTTTCCTATGTTTCAAAATAAATTTTTGCATTTTAATGTACTGTTCGATGAAAAATGTTGAAAGTTGACTTTGTTAAGTGAATTTTCATGGAATATCACCTTTTCCATATTTCTTATGAATTCTTGCACTTTGATGAAAAAAAATCATATTTCATATCAAAATTCATATTTTTCATAACTTTCCTATGTTTCAAAATAAATCTTTGCATTTTAAAGTAAACAATCACATTTCGTATCATAGTCGACCCCAAACACGTGAAAAAAGTCAAAGAACACTGCCCGAGTCAGCTGCACACTTGCGTTTGTGTGAAAAACCGCTTTCCCTTGCTCGTAGAGCGCTGAGACTTGCGGAATCGCATTTTCAGCGCCTGAGAAGCACAAAGCAGAGAGCACACTGCGCCGAGGCAGGAAACGAGCCTGTTCGATGAAAAATGTTGAAAGTTGACTTTGTTAAGTGAATTTTCATGGAATATCACCTTTTCCATGTTTCTTATGAATTCTTGCACTTTGATGAAAAAAATCATATTTCTTATCAAAATTCATATTTTTCATAACTTTCCTATGTTTCAAAATAAATTTTTGCATTTTAAAGTAAACAATCACATTTCGTATCATAGTCGACCCCAAACATGTGAAAAAAGTCAAAGAACACTGCCCGATTCAGCTGCACACATACGTTTGTCTGAAAAACCGCTTTCCCTTGCTCGTAGAGCGCTGAGACTTGCGGAATCGCATTTTCAGCGCCTGAGAAGCACAAAGCAGAGAGCACACTGCGCCGAGGCAGGAAACGAGCCTGTTCGATGAAAAATGTTGAAAGTTGACTTTGTTAAGTGAATTTTCATGGAATATCACCTTTTCCATGTTTCTTATGAATTTTTGCACGTTGATGAAAAAAATCATATTTCATATCAAAATTCATATTTTTCATAACTTTCCATTGTATCTCATGAATTTTTGCATTTTAAAGTAAACAATCACATTTCGTATCATAGTCGACCCCAAACACGTGAAAAAAGTCAAAGAACACTGCCCGATTCAGCTGCACACATACGTTTGTCTGAAAAACCGCTTTCCCTTGCTCGTAGAGCGCTGAGACTTGCGGAATCGCATTTTCAGCGCCTGAGAAACACAAAGCAGAGAGCACACTGCGCCGAGGCAGGAAACGAGCCTGTTCGATGAAAAATGTTGAAAGTTGACTTTGTTAAGTGAATTTTCATGGAATATCACCTTTTCCATGTTTCTTATGAATTCTTGCACTTTGATGAAAAAAATCATATTTCATATCAAAATTCATATTTTTCATAACTTTCCTATGTTTCAAAATAAATTTTTGCATTTTAAAGTAAACAATCACATTTCGTATCATAGTCGACCCCAAACATGTGAAAAAAGTCAAAGAACACTGCCCGATTCAGCTGCACACATACGTTTGTCTGAAAAACCGCTTTCCCTTGCTCGTAGAGCGCTGAGACTTGCGGAATCGCATTTTCAGCGCCTGAGAAGCACAAAGCAGAGAGCACACTGCGCCGAGGCAGGAAACGGGCCTGTTAGATGAAAAATGTTGAAAGTTGACTTTGTTAAGTGAATTTTCATGGAACATCACCATTTCCATGTTTCTTATGAATTTTTGCACTTTGATGAAAAAAATCATATTTCATATCAAAATTCATATTTTTCATAACTTTCCTTTGTTTCTCATGAATTTTTGCATTTTAAAGTAAACAATCACATTTCGTATCATAGTCGACACCAAACATTTGAAAAAAGTCAAAGAACACTGCCCGATTCAGCTGCACACACGTTTGTCTGAAAAACCGCTTTCCCTTGCTCGTAGAGCGCTGAGACTTGCGGAATCGCATTTTCAGCGCCTGAGAAGCACAAAGCAGAGAGCACACTGCGCCGAGGCAGGAAACGAGCCTGTTCGATGAAAAATGTTGAAAGTTGACTTTGTTAAGTGAAATTTCATGGAATATCACCTTTTCCATGTTTCTTATGAATTCTTGCACTTTGATGAAAAAAATCATATTTCATATCAAAATTCATATTTTTCATAACTTTCCTATGTATCAAAATAAATTTTTGCATTTTAAAGTAAACAATCACATTTCGTATCATAGTCGACCCCAAACATGTGAAAAAAGTCAAAGAACACTGCCCGATTCAGCTGCACACATACGTTTGTCTGAAAAACCGCTTTCCCTTGCTCGTAGAGCGCTGAGACTTGCGGAATCGCATTTTCAGCGCCTGAGAAGCACAAAGCACAGAGCACACTGCGCCGAGGCAGGAAACGAGCCTGTTCGATGAAAAATGTTGAAAGTTGACTTTGTTAAGTGAATTTTCATGGAATATCACCTTTTCCTTGTTTCTTATGAATTTTTGCACTTTGATGAAAAAAATCATATTTCATATCAAAATTCATATTTTTCATAACTTTCCATTGTATCTCATGAATTTTTGCATTTTAAAGTAAACAAGCACATTTTGTATCATAGTCGACCCCAAACACGTGAAAAAAGTCAAAGAACACTGCCCGAGTCAGCTGCACACTTGCGTTTATCTGATAAACCGCTTTCCCTTGCTCGTAGAGCGCTGAGACTTGCGGAATCGCATTTTCAGCGCCTGAGAAGCACAAAGCAGAGAGCACACTGCGCCGAGGCAGGAAACGAGCCTGTTCGATGAAAAATGTTGAAAGTTGACTTTGTTAAGTGAATTTTCATGGAATATCACCTTTTCCATGTTTCTTATGAAGTTTTGCACGTTGATGAAAAAAATCATATTTCATATCAAAATTCATATTTTTCATAACTTTCCATTGTATCTCATGAATTTTTGCATTTT
This sequence comes from Hemibagrus wyckioides, assembly GCF_019097595.1. Lineage (NCBI taxonomy): Eukaryota > Metazoa > Chordata > Actinopteri > Siluriformes > Bagridae > Hemibagrus > Hemibagrus wyckioides. The sequence goes on along the minus strand of NC_080715.1, from coordinate 35,469,747 downwards.
AAAGTTAACAATCATATTTCGTATCATAGTCGACCCCAAACACGTGAAAAAAGTCAAAGAACACTGCCCGAGTCAGCTGCACACTTGCGTTTGTCTGAAAAACCGCTTTCCCTTGATCGTAGAGCGCTGAGACTTGCGGAATCGCATTTTCAGCGCCTGAGAAGCACAATGCAGAGAGCACACTGCGCCGAGGCAGGAAACGAGCCTGTTCGATGAAAAATGTTGAAAGTTGACTTTGTTAAGTGAATTTTCATGGAATATCACCTTTTCCATGTTTCTTATGAATTCTTGCACTTTGATGAAAAAAATCATATTTCATATCAAAATTCATATTTTTCATAACTTTCCTATGTTTCAAAATAAATTTTTGCATTTTAAAGTAAACAATCACATTTCGTATCATAGTCGACCCCAAACATGTGAAAAAAGTCAAAGAACACTGCCCGATTCAGCTGCACACACACGTTTGTCTGAAAAACCGCTTTCCCTTGCTCGTAGAGCGCTGAGACTTGCGGAATCGCATTTTCAGCGCCTGAGAAGCACAAAGCAGAGAGCACACTGCGCCGAGGCAGGAAACGAGCCTGTTCGATGAAAAATGTTGAAAGTTGACTTTGTTAAGTGAATTTTCATGGAATATCACCTTTTCCATGTTTCTTATGAATTCTTGCACTTTGATGAAAAAAATCATATTTCATATCAAAATTCATATTTTTCATAACTTTCCTTTGTTTCTCATGAATTTTTGCATTTTAAAGTAAACAATCACATTTCGTATCATAGTCGACCCCAAACATTTGAAAAAAGTCAAAGAACACTGCCCGATTCAGCTGCACACATACGTTTGTCTGAAAAACCGCTTTCCCTTGCTCGTAGAGCGCTGAGACTTGCGGAATCGCATTTTCAGCGCCTGAGAAGCACAAAGCAGAGAGCACACTGCGCCGAGGCAGGAAACGAGCCTGTTCGATGAAAAATGTTGAAAGTTGACTTTGTTAAGTGAATTTTCATGGAATATCACCTTTTCCATGTTTCTTATGAATTCTTGCACTTTGATGAAAAAAATCATATTTCATATCAAAATTCATATTTTTCATAACTTTCCTATGTATCAAAATAAATTTTTGCATTTTAAAGTAAACAATCACATTTCGTATCATAGTCGACCCCAAACATGTGAAAAAAGTCAAAGAACACTGCCCGATTCAGCTGCACACACACGTTTGTCTGAAAAACCGCTTTCCCTTGCTCGTAGAGCGCTGAGACTTGCGGAATCGCATTTTCAGCGCCTGAGAAGCACAAAGCACAGAGCACACTGCGCCGAGGCAGGAAACGAGCCTGTTCGATGAAAAATGTTGAAAGTTGACTTTGTTAAGTGAATTTTCATGGAATATCACCTTTTCCATGTTTCTTATGAATTCTTGCACTTTGATGAAAAAAATCATATTTCATATCAAAATTCATATTTTTCATAACTTTCCATTGTATCTCATGAATTTTTGCATTTTAAAGTAAACAATCACATTTCGTATCATAGTCGACCCCAAACACGTGAAAAAAGTCAACGAACACTGCCCGAGTCAGCTGCACACTTGCGTTTGTCTGAAAAACCGCTTTCCCTTGCTCGTAGAGCGCTGAGACTTGCGGAATCGCATTTTCAGCGCCTGAGAAGCACAAAGCAGAGAGCACACTGCGCCGAGGCAGGAAACGAGCCTGTTCGATGAAAAATGTTGAAAGTTGACTTTGTTAAGTGAATTTTCATGGAATATCACCTTTTCCATGTTTCTTATGAATTCTTGCACTTTGATGAAAAAAATCATATTTCATATCAAAATTCATATTTTTCATAACTTTCCTATGTTTCAAAATAAATTTTTGCATTTTAAAGTAAACAATCACATTTCGTATCATAGTCGACCCCAAACATGTGAAAAAAGTCAAAGAACACTGCCCGATTCAGCTGCACACACACGTTTGTCTGAAAAACCGCTTTCCCTTGCTCGTAGAGCGCTGAGACTTGCGGAATCGCATTTTCAGCGCCTGAGAAGCACAAAGCACAGAGCACACTGCGCCGAGGCAGGAAACGAGCCTGTTCGATGAAAAATGTTGAAAGTTGACTTTGTTAAGTGAATTTTCATGGAATATCACCTTTTCCATGTTTCTTATGAATTTTTGCACGTTGATGAAAAAAATCATATTTCATATCAAAATTCATATTTTTCATAACTTTCCTATGTTTCAAAATAAATTTTTGCATTTTAAAGTAAACAATCACATTTCGTATCATAGTCGACCCCAAACATGTGAAAAAAGTCAAAGAACACTGCCCGATTCAGCTGCACACATACGTTTGTCTGAAAAACCGCTTTCCCTTGCTCGTAGAGCGCTGAGACTTGCGGAATCGCATTTTCAGCGCCTGAGAAGCACAAAGCAGAGAGCACACTGCGCCGAGGCAGGAAACGAGCCTGTTCGATGAAAAATGTTGAAAGTTGACTTTGTTAAGTGAATTTTCATGGAATATCACCTTTTCCATGTTTCTTATGAATTCTTGCACTTTGATGAAAAAAAATCATATTTCATATCAAAATTCATATTTTTCATAACTTTCCTATGTTTCAAAATAAATTTTTGCATTTTAAAGTAAACAATCACATTTCGTATCATAGTCGACCCCAAACATGTGAAAAAAGTCAAAGAACACTGCCCGATTCAGCTGCACACATACGTTTGTCTGAAAAACCGCTTTCCCTTGCTCGTAGAGCGCTGAGACTTGCGGAATCGCATTTTCAGCGCCTGAGAAGCACAAAGCAGAGAGCACACTGCGCCGAGGCAGGAAACGAGCCTGTTCGATGAAAAATGTTGAAAGTTGACTTTGTTAAGTGAATTTTCATGGAATATCACCTTTTCCATGTTTCTTATGAATTTTTGCACGTTGATGAAAAAAATCATATTTCATATCAAAATTCATATTTTTCATAACTTTCCTTTGTTTCTCATGAATTTTTGCATTTTAAAGTAAACAATCACATTTCGTATCATAGTCGACCCCAAACATTTGAAAAAAGTCAAAGAACACTGCCCGATTCAGCTGCACACTTGCGTTTGTCTGAAAAACCGCTTTCCCTTGCTCGTAGAGCGCTGAGACTTGCGGAATCGCATTTTCAGCGCCTGAGAAGCACAAAGCAGAGAGCACACTGCGCCGAGGCAGGAAACGAGCCTGTTCGATGAAAAATGTTGAAAGTTGACTTTGTTAAGTGAATTTTCATGGAATATCACCTTTTCCATGTTTCTTATGAATTTTTGCACGTTGATGAAAAAAATCATATTTCATATCAAAATTCATATTTTTCATAACTTTCCTATGTTTCAAAATAAATCTTTGCATTTCAAAGTAAACAATCACATTTCGTATCATAGTCGACCCCAAACATGTGAAAAAAGTCAAAGAACACTGCCCGATTCAGCTGCACACTTGCGTTTGTCTGAAAAACCGCTTTCCCTTGCTCGTAGAGCGCTGAGACTTGCGGAATCGCATTTTCAGCGCCTGAGAAGCACAAAGCAGAGAGCACACTGCGCCGAGGCAGGAAACGAGCCTGTTCGATGAAAAATGTTGAAAGTTGACTTTGTTAAGTGAATTTTCATGGAATATCACCTTTTCCATGTTTCTTATGAATTCTTGCACTTTGATGAAAAAAATCATATTTCATATCAAAATTCATATTTTTCATAACTTTCCTATGTTTCAAAATAAATTTTTGCATTTTAAAGTAAACAATCACATTTCGTATCATAGTCGACCCCAAACATGTGAAAAAAGTCAAAGAACACTGCCCGATTCAGCTGCACACATACGTTTGTCTGAAAAACCGCTTTCCCTTGCTCGTAGAGCGCTGAGACTTGCGGAATCGCATTTTCAGCGCCTGAGAAGCACAAAGCAGAGAGCACACTGCGCCGAGGCAGGAAACGAGCCTGTTCGATGAAAAATGTTGAAAGTTGACTTTGTTAAGTGAATTTTCATGGAATATCACCTTTTCCATGTTTCTTATGAATTTTTGCACGTTGATGAAAAAAATCATATTTCATATCAAAATTCATATTTTTCATAACTTTCCTATGTTTCAAAATAAATTTTTGCATTTTAAAGTAAACAATCACATTTCGTATCATAGTCGACCCCAAACATGTGAAAAAAGTCAAAGAACACTGCCCGATTCAGCTGCACACATACGTTTGTCTGAAAAACCGCTTTCCCTTGCTCGTAGAGCGCTGAGACTTGCGGAATCGCATTTTCAGCGCCTGAGAAGCACAAAGCAGAGAGCACACTGCGCCGAGGCAGGAAACGAGCCTGTTCGATGAAAAATGTTGAAAGTTGACTTTGTTAAGTGAATTTTCATGGAATATCACCTTTTCCTTGTTTCTTATGAATTTTTGCACTTTGATGAAAAAAATCATATTTCATATCAAAATTCATATTTTTCATAACTTTCCATTGTATCTCATGAATTTTTGCATTTTAAAGTAAACAATCACATTTCGTATCATAGTCGACCCCAAACACGTGAAAAAAGTCAAAGAACACTGCCCGAGTCAGCTGCACACTTGCGTTTGTCTGAAAAACCGCTTTCCCTTGCTCGTAGAGCGCTGAGACTTGCGGAATCGCATTTTCAGCGCCTGAGAAGCACAAAGCAGAGAGCACACTGCGCCGAGGCAGGAAACGAGCCTGTTCGATGAAAAATGTTGAAAGTTGACTTTGTTAAGTGAATTTTCATGGAATATCACCTTTTCCATGTTTCTTATGAATTCTTGCACTTTGATGAAAAAAATCATATTTCATATCAAAATTCATATTTTTCATAACTTTCCTATGTTTCAAAATAAATTTTTGCATTTTAAAGTAAACAATCACATTTCGTATCATAGTCGACCCCAAACATGTGAAAAAAGTCAAAGAACACTGCCCGATTCAGCTGCACACATACGTTTGTCTGAAAAACCGCTTTCCCTTGCTCGTAGAGCGCTGAGACTTGCGGAATCGCATTTTCAGCGCCTGAGAAGCACAAAGCAGAGAGCACACTGCGCCGAGGCAGGAAACGAGCCTGTTCGATGAAAAATGTTGAAAGTTGACTTTGTTAAGTGAATTTTCATGGAATATCACCTTTTCCATGTTTCTTATGAATTTTTGCACTTTGATGAAAAAAATCATATTTCATATCAAAATTCATATTTTTCATAACTTTCCATTGTATCTCATGAATTTTTGCATTTTAAAGTAAACAATCACATTTCGTATCATAGTCGACCCCAAACATGTGAAAAAAGTCAAAGAACACTGCCCGATTCAGCTGCACACATACGTTTGTCTGAAAAACCGCTTTCCCTTGCTCGTAGAGCGCTGAGACTTGCGGAATCGCATTTTCAGCGCCTGAGAAGCACAAAGCAGAGAGCACACTGCGCCGAGGCAGGAAACGAGCCTGTTCGATGAAAAATGTTGAAAGTTGACTTTGTTAAGTGAATTTTCATGGAATATCACCTTTTCCATGTTTCTTATGAATTCTTGCACTTTGATGAAAAAAATCATATTTCATATCAAAATTCATATTTTTCATAACTTTCCTATGTTTCTCATGAAGTTTTGCATTTTAAAGTAAACAATCACATTTCGTATCATAGTCGACCCCAAACATTTGAAAAAAGTCAAAGAACACTGCCCGATTCAGCTGCACACATACGTTTGTCTGAAAAACCGCTTTCCCTTGCTCGTAGAGCGCTGAGACTTGCGGAATCGCATTTTCAGCGCCTGAGAAGCACAAAGCAGAGAGCACACTGCGCCGAGGCAGGAAACGAGCCTGTTCGATGAAAAATGTTGAAAGTTGACTTTGTTAAGTGAATTTTCATGGAATATCACCTTTTCCATGTTTCTTATGAATTCTTGCACTTTGATGAAAAAAATCATATTTCATATCAAAATTCATATTTTTCATAACTTTCCTATGTTTCAAAATAAATTTTTGCATTTTAAAGTAAACAATCACATTTCGTATCATAGTCGACCCCAAACATGTGAAAAAAGTCAAAGAACACTGCCCGATTCAGCTGCACACATACGTTTGTCTGAAAAACCGCTTTCCCTTGCTCGTAGAGCGCTGAGACTTGCGGAATCGCATTTTCAGCGCCTGAGAAGCACAAAGCAGAGAGCACACTGCGCCGAGGCAGGAAACGGGCCTGTTAGATGAAAAATGTTGAAAGTTGACTTTGTTAAGTGAATTTTCATGGAACATCACCTTTTCCATGTTTCTTATGAATTTTTGCACTTTGATGAAAAAAATCATATTTCATATCAAAATTCATATTTTTCATAACTTTCCTTTGTTTCTCATGAATTTTTGCATTTTAAAGTAAACAATCACATTTCGTATCATAGTCGACCCCAAACATTTGAAAAAAGTCAAAGAACACTGCCCGATTCAGCTGCACACATACGTTTGTCTGAAAAACCGCTTTCCCTTGCTCGTAGAGCGCTGAGACTTGCGGAATCGCATTTTCAGCGCCTGAGAAGCACAAAGCAGAGAGCACACTGCGCCGAGGCAGGAAACGAGCCTGTTCGATGAAAAATGTTGAAAGTTGACTTTGTTAAGTGAATTTTCATGGAATATCACCTTTTCCATGTTTCTTATGAATTCTTGCACTTTGATGAAAAAAATCATATTTCATATCAAAATTCATATTTTTCATAACTTTCCTATGTTTCAAAATAAATTTTTGCATTTTAAAGTAAACAATCACATTTCGTATCATAGTCGACCCCAAACATGTGAAAAAAGTCAAAGAACACTGCCCGATTCAGCTGCACACATACGTTTGTCTGAAAAACCGCTTTCCCTTGCTCGTAGAGCGCTGAGACTTGCGGAATCGCATTTTCAGCGCCTGAGAAGCACAAAGCAGAGAGCACACTGCGCCGAGGCAGGAAACGAGCCTGTTCGATGAAAAATGTTGAAAGTTGACTTTGTTAAGTGAATTTTCATGGAATATCACCTTTTCCATGTTTCTTATGAATTCTTGCACTTTGATGAAAAAAATCATATTTCATATCAAAATTCATATTTTTCATAACTTTCCTATGTTTCAAAATAAATCTTTGCATTTCAAAGTAAACAATCACATTTCGTATCATAGTCGACCCCAAACATGTGAAAAAAGTCAAAGAACACTGCCCGATTCAGCTGCACACTTGCGTTTGTCTGAAAAACCGCTTTCCCTTGCTCGTAGAGCGCTGAGACTTGCGGAATCGCATTTTCAGCGCCTGAGAAGCACAAAGCAGAGAGCACACTGCGCCGAGGCAGGAAACGAGCCTGTTCGATGAAAAATGTTGAAAGTTGACTTTGTTAAGTGAATTTTCATGGAATATCACCTTTTCCATGTTTCTTATGAATTTTTGCACTTTGATGAAAAAAATCATATTTCATATCAAAATTCATATTTTTCATAACTTTCCATTGTATCTCATGAATTTTTGCATTTTAAAGTAAACAATCACATTTCGTATCATAGTCGACCCCAAACATTTGAAAAAAGTCAAAGAACACTGCCCGATTCAGCTGCACACATACGTTTGTCTGAAAAACCGCTTTCCCTTGCTCGTAGAGCGCTGAGACTTGCGGAATCGCATTTTCAGCGCCTGAGAAGCACAAAGCAGAGAGCACACTGCGCCGAGGCAGGAAACGAGCCTGTTCGATGAAAAATGTTGAAAGTTGACTTTGTTAAGTGAATTTTCATGGAATATCACCTTTTCCATGTTTCTTATGAATTCTTGCACTTTGATGAAAAAAATCATATTTCATATCAAAATTCATATTTTTCATAACTTTCCTATGTTTCAAAATAAATTTTTGCATTTTAAAGTAAACAATCACATTTCGTATCATAGTCGACCCCAAACATGTGAAAAAAGTCAAAGAACACTGCCCGATTCAGCTGCACACATACGTTTGTCTGAAAAACCGCTTTCCCTTGCTCGTAGAGCGCTGAGACTTGCGGAATCGCATTTTCAGCGCCTGAGAAGCACAAAGCAGAGAGCACACTGCGCCGAGGCAGGAAACGAGCCTGTTCGATGAAAAATGTTGAAAGTTGACTTTGTTAAGTGAATTTTCATGGAATATCACCTTTTCCATGTTTCTTATGAATTCTTGCACTTTGATGAAAAAAATCATATTTCATATCAAAATTCATATTTTTCATAACTTTCCTATGTTTCAAAATAAATTTTTGCATTTTAAAGTAAACAATCACATTTCGTATCATAGTCGACCCCAAACATGTGAAAAAAGTCAAAGAACACTGCCCGATTCAGCTGCACACATACGTTTGTCTGAAAAACCGCTTTCCCTTGCTCGTAGAGCGCTGAGACTTGCGGAATCGCATTTTCAGCGCCTGAGAAGCACAAAGCAGAGAGCACACTGCGCCGAGGCAGGAAACGAGCCTGTTCGATGAAAAATGTTGAAAGTTGACTTTGTTAAGTGAATTTTCATGGAATATCACCTTTTCCTTGTTTCTTATGAATTTTTGCACTTTGATGAAAAAAATCATATTTCATATCAAAATTCATATTTTTCATAACTTTCCATTGTATCTCATGAATTTTTGCATTTTAAAGTAAACAATCACATTTCGTATCATAGTCGACCCCAAACACGTGAAAAAAGTCAAAGAACACTGCCCGAGTCAGCTGCACACTTGCGTTTGTCTGAAAAACCGCTTTCCCTTGCTCGTAGAGCGCTGAGACTTGCGGAATCGCATTTTCAGCGCCTGAGAAGCACAAAGCAGAGAGCACACTGCGCCGAGGCAGGAAACGAGCCTGTTCGATGAAAAATGTTGAAAGTTGACTTTGTTAAGTGAATTTTCATGGAATATCACCTTTTCCATGTTTCTTATGAATTCTTGCACTTTGATGAAAAAAATCATATTTCATATCAAAATTCATATTTTTCATAACTTTCCTATGTTTCAAAATAAATTTTTGCATTTTAAAGTAAACAATCACATTTCGTATCATAGTCGACCCCAAACATGTGAAAAAAGTCAAAGAACACTGCCCGATTCAGCTGCACACATACGTTTGTCTGAAAAACCGCTTTCCCTTGCTCGTAGAGCGCTGAGACTTGCGGAATCGCATTTTCAGCGCCTGAGAAGCACAAAGCAGAGAGCACACTGCGCCGAGGCAGGAAACGAGCCTGTTCGATGAAAAATGTTGAAAGTTGACTTTGTTAAGTGAATTTTCATGGAATATCACCTTTTCCATGTTTCTTATGAATTTTTGCACTTTGATGAAAAAAATCATATTTCATATCAAAATTCATATTTTTCATAACTTTCCATTGTATCTCATGAATTTTTGCATTTTAAAGTAAACAATCACATTTCGTATCATAGTCGACCCCAAACACGTGAAAAAAGTCAAAGAACACTGCCCGATTCAGCTGCACACATACGTTTGTCTGAAAAACCGCTTTCCCTTGCTCGTAGAGCGCTGAGACTTGCGGAATCGCATTTTCAGCGCCTGAGAAGCACAAAGCAGAGAGCACACTGCGCCGAGGCAGGAAACGAGCCTGTTCGATGAAAAATGTTGAAAGTTGACTTTGTTAAGTGAATTTTCATGGAATATCACCTTTTCCATGTTTCTTATGAATTCTTGCACTTTGATGAAAAAAATCATATTTCATATCAAAATTCATATTTTTCATAACTTTCCTATGTTTCAAAATAAATTTTTGCATTTTAAAGTAAACAATCACATTTCGTATCATAGTCGACCCCAAACATGTGAAAAAAGTCAAAGAACACTGCCCGATTCAGCTGCACACATACGTTTGTCTGAAAAACCGCTTTCCCTTGCTCGTAGAGCGCTGAGACTTGCGGAATCGCATTTTCAGCGCCTGAGAAGCACAAAGCAGAGAGCACACTGCGCCGAGGCAGGAAACGAGCCTGTTCGATGAAAAATGTTGAAAGTTGACTTTGTTAAGTGAATTTTCATGGAATATCACCTTTTCCATGTTTCTTATGAATTCTTGCACTTTGATGAAAAAAATCATATTTCATATCAAAATTCATATTTTTCATAACTTTCCATTGTATCTCATGAATTTTTGCATTTTAAAGTAAACAATCACATTTCGTATCATAGTCGACCCCAAACATGTGAAAAAAGTCAAAGAACACTGCCCGATTCAGCTGCACACATACGTTTGTCTGAAAAACCGCTTTCCCTTGCTCGTAGAGCGCTGAGACTTGCGGAATCGCATTTTCAGCGCCTGAGAAGCACAAAGCAGAGAGCACACTGCGCCGAGGCAGGAAACGAGCCTGTTCGATGAAAAATGTTGAAAGTTGACTTTGTTAAGTGAATTTTCATGGAATATCACCTTTTCCATGTTTCTTATGAATTCTTGCACTTTGATGAAAAAAATCATATTTCATATCAAAATTCATATTTTTCATAACTTTCCATTGTATCTCATGAATTTTTGCATTTTAAAGTAAACAATCACATTTCGTATCATAGTCGACCCCAAACATGTGAAAAAAGTCAAAGAACACTGCCCGATTCAGCTGCACACATACGTTTGTCTGAAAAACCGCTTTCCCTTGCTCGTAGAGCGCTGAGACTTGCGGAATCGCATTTTCAGCGCCTGAGAAGCACAAAGCAGAGAGCACACTGCGCCGAGGCAGGAAACGAGCCTGTTCGATGAAAAATGTTGAAAGTTGACTTTGTTAAGTGAATTTTCATGGAATATCACCTTTTCCATGTTTCTTATGAATTCTTGCACTTTGATGAAAAAAATCATATTTCATATCAAAATTCATATTTTTCATAACTTTCCTATGTTTCAAAATAAATTTTTGCATTTTAAAGTAAACAATCACATTTCGTATCATAGTCGACCCCAAACATGTGAAAAAAGTCAAAGAACACTGCCCGATTCAGCTGCACACATACGTTTGTCTGAAAAACCGCTTTCCCTTGCTCGTAGAGCGCTGAGACTTGCGGAATCGCATTTTCAGCGCCTGAGAAGCACAAAGCAGAGAGCACACTGCGCCGAGGCAGGAAACGAGCCTGTTCGATGAAAAATGTTGAAAGTTGACTTTGTTAAGTGAATTTTCATGGAATATCACCTTTTCCATGTTTCTTATGAATTCTTGCACTTTGATGAAAAAAATCATATTTCATATCAAAATTCATATTTTTCATAACTTTCCTATGTTTCAAAATAAATTTTTGCATTTTAAAGTAAACAATCACATTTCGTATCATAGTCGACCCCAAACATGTGAAAAAAGTCAAAGAACACTGCCCGATTCAGCTGCACACATACGTTTGTCTGAAAAACCGCTTTCCCTTGCTCGTAGAGCGCTGAGACTTGCGGAATCGCATTTTCAGCGCCTGAGAAGCACAAAGCAGAGAGCACACTGCGCCGAGGCAGGAAACGGGCCTGTTAGATGAAAAATGTTGAAAGTTGACTTTGTTAAGTGAATTTTCATGGAACATCACCTTTTCCATGTTTCTTATGAATTTTTGCACTTTGATGAAAAAAATCATATTTCATATCAAAATTCATATTTTTCATAACTTTCCTTTGTTTCTCATGAATTTTTGCATTTTAAAGTAAACAATCACATTTCGTATCATAGTCGACCCCAAACATTTGAAAAAAGTCAAAGAACACTGCCCGATTCAGCTGCACACATACGTTTGTCTGAAAAACCGCTTTCCCTTGCTCGTAGAGCGCTGAGACTTGCGGAATCGCATTTTCAGCGCCTGAGAAGCACAAAGCAGAGAGCACACTGCGCCGAGGCAGGAAACGAGCCTGTTCGATGAAAAATGTTGAAAGTTGACTTTGTTAAGTGAATTTTCATGGAATATCACCTTTTCCATGTTTCTTATGAATTCTTGCACTTTGATGAAAAAAATCATATTTCATATCAAAATTCATATTTTTCATAACTTTCCTATGTTTCAAAATAAATTTTTGCATTTTAAAGTAAACAATCACATTTCGTATCATAGTCGACCCCAAACATGTGAAAAAAGTCAAAGAACACTGCCCGATTCAGCTGCACACATACGTTTGTCTGAAAAACCGCTTTCCCTTGCTCGTAGAGCGCTGAGACTTGCGGAATCGCATTTTCAGCGCCTGAGAAGCACAAAGCAGAGAGCACACTGCGCCGAGGCAGGAAACGAGCCTGTTCGATGAAAAATGTTGAAAGTTGACTTTGTTAAGTGAATTTTCATGGAATATCACCTTTTCCATGTTTCTTATGAATTTTTGCACTTTGATGAAAAAAATCATATTTCATATCAAAATTCATATTTTTCATAACTTTCCATTGTATCTCATGAATTTTTGCATTTTAAAGTAAACAATCACATTTCGTATCATAGTCGACCCCAAACACGTGAAAAAAGTCAAAGAACACTGCCCGATTCAGCTGCACACTTGCGTTTGTCTGAAAAACCGCTTTCCCTTGCTCGTAGAGCGCTGAGACTTGCGGAATCGCATTTTCAGCGCCTGAGAAGCACAAAGCAGAGAGCACACTGCGCCGAGGCAGGAAACGAGCCTGTTCGATGAAAAATGTTGAAAGTTGACTTTGTTAAGTGAATTTTCATGGAATATCACCTTTTCCATGTTTCTTATGAATTCTTGCACTTTGATGAAAAAAATCATATTTCATATCAAAATTCATATTTTTCATAACTTTCCTATGTTTCAAAATAAATTTTTGCATTTTAAAGTAAACAATCACATTTCGTATCATAGTCGACCCCAAACATGTGAAAAAAGTCAAAGAACACTGCCCGAGTCAGCTGCACACTTGCGTTTGTCTGAAAAACCGCTTTCCCTTGCTCGTAGAGCGCTGAGACTTGCGGAATCGCATTTTCAGCGCCTGAGAAGCACAAAGCAGAGAGCACACTGCGCCGAGGCAGGAAACGAGCCTGTTCGATGAAAAATGTTGAAAGTTGACTTTGTTAAGTGAATTTTCATGGAATATCACCTTTTCCATGTTTCTTATGAATTCTTGCACTTTGATGAAAAAAATCATATTTCATATCAAAATTCATATTTTTCATAACTTTCCTATGTTTCAAAATAAATTTTTGCATTTTAAAGTAAACAATCACATTTCGTATCATAGTCGACCCCAAACATGTGAAAAAAGTCAAAGAACACTGCCCGATTCAGCTGCACACATACGTTTGTCTGAAAAACCGCTTTCCCTTGCTCGTAGAGCGCTGAGACTTGCGGAATCGCATTTTCAGCGCCTGAGAAGCACAAAGCAGAGAGCACACTGCGCCGAGGCAGGAAACGAGCCTGTTCGATGAAAAATGTTGAAAGTTGACTTTGTTAAGTGAATTTTCATGGAATATCACCTTTTCCATATTTCTTATGAATTCTTGCACGTTGATGAAAAAAATCATATTTCATATCAAAATTCATATTTTTCATAACTTTCCTATGTTTCAAAATAAATCTTTGCATTTCAAAGTAAACAATCACATTTCGTATCATAGTCGACCCCAAACATGTGAAAAAAGTCAAAGAACACTGCCCGATTCAGCTGCACACTTGCGTTTGTCTGAAAAACCGCTTTCCCTTGCTCGTAGAGCGCTGAGACTTGCGGAATCGCATTTTCAGCGCCTGAGAAGCACAAAGCAGAGAGCACACTGCGCCGAGGCAGGAAACGAGCCTGTTCGATGAAAAATGTTGAAAGTTGACTTTGTTAAGTGAATTTTCATGGAATATCACCTTTTCCATGTTTCTTATGAATTTTTGCACTTTGATGAAAAAAATCATATTTCATATCAAAATTCATATTTTTCATAACTTTCCATTGTATCTCATGAATTTTTGCATTTTAAAGTAAACAATCACATTTCGTATCATAGTCGACCCCAAACATGTGAAAAAAGTCAAAGAACACTGCCCGATTCAGCTGCACACATACGTTTGTCTGAAAAACCGCTTTCCCTTGCTCGTAGAGCGCTGAGACTTGCGGAATCGCATTTTCAGCGCCTGAGAAGCACAAAGCAGAGAGCACACTGCGCCGAGGCAGGAAACGAGCCTGTTCGATGAAAAATGTTGAAAGTTGACTTTGTTAAGTGAATTTTCATGGAATATCACCTTTTCCATGTTTCTTATGAATTCTTGCACTTTGATGAAAAAAATCATATTTCATATCAAAATTCATATTTTTCATAACTTTCCTATGTTTCAAAATAAATTTTTGCATTTTAAAGTAAACAATCACATTTCGTATCATAGTCGACCCCAAACATGTGAAAAAAGTCAAAGAACACTGCCCGATTCAGCTGCACACATACGTTTGTCTGAAAAACCGCTTTCCCTTGCTCGTAGAGCGCTGAGACTTGCGGAATCGCATTTTCAGCGCCTGAGAAGCACAAAGCAGAGAGCACACTGCGCCGAGGCAGGAAACGAGCCTGTTCGATGAAAAATGTTGAAAGTTGACTTTGTTAAGTGAATTTTCATGGAATATCACCTTTTCCATGTTTCTTATGAATTCTTGCACTTTGATGAAAAAAATCATATTTCATATCAAAATTCATATTTTTCATAACTTTCCTATGTTTCAAAATAAATTTTTGCATTTTAAAGTAAACAATCACATTTCGTATCATAGTCGACCCCAAACATGTGAAAAAAGTCAAAGAACACTGCCCGATTCAGCTGCACACATACGTTTGTCTGAAAAACCGCTTTCCCTTGCTCGTAGAGCGCTGAGACTTGCGGAATCGCATTTTCAGCGCCTGAGAAGCACAAAGCAGAGAGCACACTGCGCCGAGGCAGGAAACGAGCCTGTTCGATGAAAAATGTTGAAAGTTGACTTTGTTAAGTGAATTTTCATGGAATATCACCTTTTCCATGTTTCTTATGAATTTTTGCACTTTGATGAAAAAAATCATATTTCATATCAAAATTCATATTTTTCATAACTTTCCTTTGTTTCTCATGAATTTTTGCATTTTAAAGTAAACAATCACATTTCGTATCATAGTCGACCCCAAACATTTGAAAAAAGTCAAAGAACACTGCCCGATTCAGCTGCACACATACGTTTGTCTGAAAAACCGCTTTCCCTTGCTCGTAGAGCGCTGAGACTTGCGGAATCGCATTTTCAGCGCCTGAGAAGCACAAAGCAGAGAGCACACTGCGCCGAGGCAGGAAACGAGCCTGTTCGATGAAAAATGTTGAAAGTTGACTTTGTTAAGTGAATTTTCATGGAATATCACCTTTTCCATGTTTCTTATGAATTCTTGCACTTTGATGAAAAAAATCATATTTCATATCAAAATTCATATTTTTCATAACTTTCCTATGTTTCAAAATAAATTTTTGCATTTTAAAGTAAACAATCACATTTCGTATCATAGTCGACCCCAAACATGTGAAAAAAGTCAAAGAACACTGCCCGATTCAGCTGCACACATACGTTTGTCTGAAAAACCGCTTTCCCTTGCTCGTAGAGCGCTGAGACTTGCGGAATCGCATTTTCAGCGCCTGAGAAGCACAAAGCAGAGAGCACACTGCGCCGAGGCAGGAAACGAGCCTGTTCGATGAAAAATGTTGAAAGTTGACTTTGTTAAGTGAATTTTCATGGAATATCACCTTTTCCATGTTTCTTATGAATTCTTGCACTTTGATGAAAAAAATCATATTTCATATCAAAATTCATATTTTTCATAACTTTCCATTGTATCTCATGAATTTTTGCATTTTAAAGTAAACAATCACATTTCGTATCATAGTCGACCCCAAACACGTGAAAAAAGTCAAAGAACACTGCCCGATTCAGCTGCACACTTGCGTTTGTCTGAAAAACCGCTTTCCCTTGCTCGTAGAGCGCTGAGACTTGCGGAATCGCATTTTCAGCGCCTGAGAAGCACAAAGCAGAGAGCACACTGCGCCGAGGCAGGAAACGAGCCTGTTCGATGAAAAATGTTGAAAGTTGACTTTGTTAAGTGAATTTTCATGGAATATCACCTTTTCCATGTTTCTTATGAATTTTTGCACGTTGATGAAAAAAATCATATTTCATATCAAAATTCATATTTTTCATAACTTTCCTATGTTTCAAAATAAATTTTTGCATTTTAAAGTAAACAATCACATTTCGTATCATAGTCGACCCCAAACATGTGAAAAAAGTCAAAGAACACTGCCCGATTCAGCTGCACACATACGTTTGTCTGAAAAACCGCTTTCCCTTGCTCGTAGAGCGCTGAGACTTGCGGAATCGCATTTTCAGCGCCTGAGAAGCACAAAGCAGAGAGCACACTGCGCCGAGGCAGGAAACGAGCCTGTTCGATGAAAAATGTTGAAAGTTGACTTTGTTAAGTGAATTTTCATGGAATATCACCTTTTCCATGTTTCTTATGAATTCTTGCACTTTGATGAAAAAAATCATATTTCATATCAAAATTCATATTTTTCATAACTTTCCTATGTTTCAAAATAAATTTTTGCATTTTAAAGTAAACAATCACATTTCGTATCATAGTCGACCCCAAACATGTGAAAAAAGTCAAAGAACACTGCCCGATTCAGCTGCACACATACGTTTGTCTGAAAAACCGCTTTCCCTTGCTCGTAGAGCGCTGAGACTTGCGGAATCGCATTTTCAGCGCCTGAGAAGCACAAAGCAGAGAGCACACTGCGCCGAGGCAGGAAACGGGCCTGTTAGATGAAAAATGTTGAAAGTTGACTTTGTTAAGTGAATTTTCATGGAACATCACCTTTTCCATGTTTCTTATGAATTTTTGCACTTTGATGAAAAAAATCATATTTCATATCAAAATTCATATTTTTCATAACTTTCCTTTGTTTCTCATGAATTTTTGCATTTTAAAGTAAACAATCACATTTCGTATCATAGTCGACCCCAAACATTTGAAAAAAGTCAAAGAACACTGCCCGATTCAGCTGCACACATACGTTTGTCTGAAAAACCGCTTTCCCTTGCTCGTAGAGCGCTGAGACTTGCGGAATCGCATTTTCAGCGCCTGAGAAGCACAAAGCAGAGAGCACACTGCGCCGAGGCAGGAAACGAGCCTGTTCGATGAAAAATGTTGAAAGTTGACTTTGTTAAGTGAATTTTCATGGAATATCACCTTTTCCATGTTTCTTATGAATTCTTGCACTTTGATGAAAAAAATCATATTTCATATCAAAATTCATATTTTTCATAACTTTCCTATGTTTCAAAATAAATCTTTGCATTTCAAAGTAAACAATCACATTTCGTATCATAGTCGACCCCAAACATGTGAAAAAAGTCAAAGAACACTGCCCGATTCAGCTGCACACTTGCGTTTGTCTGAAAAACCGCTTTCCCTTGCTCGTAGAGCGCTGAGACTTGCGGAATCGCATTTTCAGCGCCTGAGAAGCACAAAGCAGAGAGCACACTGCGCCGAGGCAGGAAACGAGCCTGTTCGATGAAAAATGTTGAAAGTTGACTTTGTTAAGTGAATTTTCATGGAATATCACCTTTTCCTTGTTTCTTATGAATTTTTGCACTTTGATGAAAAAAATCATATTTCATATCAAAATTCATATTTTTCATAACTTTCCATTGTATCTCATGAATTTTTGCATTTTAAAGTAAACAATCACATTTCGTATCATAGTCGACCCCAAACATGTGAAAAAAGTCAAAGAACACTGCCCGATTCAGCTGCACACATACGTTTGTCTGAAAAACCGCTTTCCCTTGCTCGTAGAGCGCTGAGACTTGCGGAATCGCATTTTCAGCGCCTGAGAAGCACAAAGCAGAGAGCACACTGCGCCGAGGCAGGAAACGAGCCTGTTCGATGAAAAATGTTGAAAGTTGACTTTGTTAAGTGAATTTTCATGGAATATCACCTTTTCCATGTTTCTTATGAATTCTTGCACTTTGATGAAAAAAATCATATTTCATATCAAAATTCATATTTTTCATAACTTTCCTATGTTTCAAAATAAATTTTTGCATTTTAAAGTAAACAATCACATTTCGTATCATAGTCGACCCCAAACATGTGAAAAAAGTCAAAGAACACTGCCCGAGTCAGCTGCACACTTGCGTTTGTCTGAAAAACCGCTTTCCCTTGCTCGTAGAGCGCTGAGACTTGCGGAATCGCATTTTCAGCGCCTGAGAAGCACAAAGCAGAGAGCACACTGCGCCGAGGCAGGAAACGAGCCTGTTCGATGAAAAATGTTGAAAGTTGACTTTGTTAAGTGAATTTTCATGGAATATCACCTTTTCCATGTTTCTTATGAATTCTTGCACTTTGATGAAAAAAATCATATTTCATATCAAAATTCATATTTTTCATAACTTTCCTATGTTTCAAAATAAATTTTTGCATTTTAAAGTAAACAATCACATTTCGTATCATAGTCGACCCCAAACATGTGAAAAAAGTCAAAGAACACTGCCCGATTCAGCTGCACACATACGTTTGTCTGAAAAACCGCTTTCCCTTGCTCGTAGAGCGCTGAGACTTGCGGAATCGCATTTTCAGCGCCTGAGAAGCACAAAGCAGAGAGCACACTGCGCCGAGGCAGGAAACGAGCCTGTTCGATGAAAAATGTTGAAAGTTGACTTTGTTAAGTGAATTTTCATGGAATATCACCTTTTCCATGTTTCTTATGAATTTTTGCACGTTGATGAAAAAAATCATATTTCATATCAAAATTCATATTTTTCATAACTTTCCTATGTTTCAAAATCAATTTTTGCATTTTAAAGTAAACAATCACATTTCGTATCATAGTCGACCCCAAACATGTGAAAAAAGTCAAAGAACACTGCCCGATTCAGCTGCACACATACGTTTGTCTGAAAAACCGCTTTCCCTTGCTCGTAGAGCGCTGAGACTTGCGGAATCGCATTTTCAGCGCCTGAGAAGCACAAAGCAGAGAGCACACTGCGCCGAGGCAGGAAACGAGCCTGTTCGATGAAAAATGTTGAAAGTTGACTTTGTTAAGTGAATTTTCATGGAATATCACCTTTTCCATGTTTCTTATGAATTTTTGCACGTTGATGAAAAAAATCATATTTCATATCAAAATTCATATTTTTCATAACTTTCCTATGTTTCAAAATAAATTTTTGCATTTTAAAGTAAACAATCACATTTCGTATCATAGTCGACCCCAAACATGTGAAAAAAGTCAAAGAACACTGCCCGATTCAGCTGCACACATACGTTTGTCTGAAAAACCGCTTTCCCTTGCTCGTAGAGCGCTGAGACTTGCGGAATCGCATTTTCAGCGCCTGAGAAGCACAAAGCAGAGAGCACACTGCGCCGAGGCAGGAAACGAGCCTGTTCGATGAAAAATGTTGAAAGTTGACTTTGTTAAGTGAATTTTCATGGAATATCACCTTTTCCATGTTTCTTATGAATTCTTGCACTTTGATGAAAAAAATCATATTTCATATCAAAATTCATATTTTTCATAACTTTCCTATGTTTCAAAATAAATTTTTGCATTTTAAAGTAAACAATCACATTTCGTATCATAGTCGACCCCAAACATGTGAAAAAAGTCAAAGAACACTGCCCGATTCAGCTGCACACATACGTTTGTCTGAAAAACCGCTTTCCCTTGCTCGTAGAGCGCTGAGACTTGCGGAATCGCATTTTCAGCGCCTGAGAAGCACAAAGCAGAGAGCACACTGCGCCGAGGCAGGAAACGAGCCTGTTCGATGAAAAATGTTGAAAGTTGACTTTGTTAAGTGAATTTTCATGGAATATCACCTTTTCCATGTTTCTTATGAATTTTTGCACTTTGATGAAAAAAATCATATTTCATATCAAAATTCATATTTTTCATAACTTTCCATTGTATCTCATGAATTTTTGCATTTTAAAGTAAACAATCACATTTCGTATCATAGTCGACCCCAAACACGTGAAAAAAGTCAAAGAACACTGCCCGATTCAGCTGCACACTTGCGTTTGTCTGAAAAACCGCTTTCCCTTGCTCGTAGAGCGCTGAGACTTGCGGAATCGCATTTTCAGCGCCTGAGAAGCACAAAGCAGAGAGCACACTGCGCCGAGGCAGGAAACGAGCCTGTTCGATGAAAAATGTTGAAAGTTGACTTTGTTAAGTGAATTTTCATGGAATATCACCTTTTCCATGTTTCTTATGAATTCTTGCACTTTGATGAAAAAAATCATATTTCATATCAAAATTCATATTTTTCATAACTTTCCTATGTTTCAAAATAAATTTTTGCATTTTAAAGTAAACAATCACATTTCGTATCATAGTCGACCCCAAACATGTGAAAAAAGTCAAAGAACACTGCCCGATTCAGCTGCACACATACGTTTGTCTGAAAAACCGCTTTCCCTTGCTCGTAGAGCGCTGAGACTTGCGGAATCGCATTTTCAGCGCCTGAGAAGCACAAAGCAGAGAGCACACTGCGCCGAGGCAGGAAACGAGCCTGTTCGATGAAAAATGTTGAAAGTTGACTTTGTTAAGTGAATTTTCATGGAATATCACCTTTTCCATGTTTCTTATGAATTCTTGCACTTTGATGAAAAAAATCATATTTCATATCAAAATTCATATTTTTCATAACTTTCCTATGTTTCAAAATAAATTTTTGCATTTTAAAGTAAACAATCACATTTCGTATCATAGTCGACCCCAAACATGTGAAAAAAGTCAAAGAACACTGCCCGATTCAGCTGCACACATACGTTTGTCTGAAAAACCGCTTTCCCTTGCTCGTAGAGCGCTGAGACTTGCGGAATCGCATTTTCAGCGCCTGAGAAGCACAAAGCAGAGAGCACACTGCGCCGAGGCAGGAAACGAGCCTGTTCGATGAAAAATGTTGAAAGTTGACTTTGTTAAGTGAATTTTCATGGAATATCACCTTTTCCATGTTTCTTATGAATTTTTGCACTTTGATGAAAAAAATCATATTTCATATCAAAATTCATATTTTTCATAACTTTCCTTTGTTTCTCGTGAATTTTTGCATTTTAAAGTAAACAATCACATTTCGTATCATAGTCGACCCCAAACATGTGAAAAAAGTCAAAGAACACTGCCCGATTCAGCTGCACACATACGTTTGTCTGAAAAACCGCTTTCCCTTGCTCGTAGAGCGCTGAGACTTGCGGAATCGCATTTTCAGCGCCTGAGAAGCACAAAGCAGAGAGCACACTGCGCCGAGGCAGGAAACGAGCCTGTTCGATGAAAAATGTTGAAAGTTGACTTTGTTAAGTGAATTTTCATGGAATATCACCTTTTCCATGTTTCTTATGAATTCTTGCACTTTGATGAAAAAAATCATATTTCATATCAAAATTCATATTTTTCATAACTTTCCTATGTTTCAAAATAAATTTTTGCATTTTAAAGTAAACAATCACATTTCGTATCATAGTCGACCCCAAACATGTGAAAAAAGTCAAAGAACACTGCCCGATTCAGCTGCACACATACGTTTGTCTGAAAAACCGCTTTCCCTTGCTCGTAGAGCGCTGAGACTTGCGGAATCGCATTTTCAGCGCCTGAGAAGCACAAAGCAGAGAGCACACTGCGCCGAGGCAGGAAACGAGCCTGTTCGATGAAAAATGTTGAAAGTTGACTTTGTTAAGTGAATTTTCATGGAATATCACCTTTTCCATGTTTCTTATGAATTTTTGCACGTTGATGAAAAAAATCATATTTCATATCAAAATTCATATTTTTCATAACTTTCCATTGTATCTCATGAATTTTTGCATTTTAAAGTAAACAATCACATTTCGTATCATAGTCGACCCCAAACACGTGAAAAAAGTCAAAGAACACTGCCCGAGTCAGCTGCACACTTGCGTTTGTCTGAAAAACCGCTTTCCCTTGCTCGTAGAGCGCTGAGACTTGCGGAATCGCATTTTCAGCGCCTGAGAAGCACAAAGCAGAGAGCACACTGCGCCGAGGCAGGAAACGAGCCTGTTCGATGAAAAATGTTGAAAGTTGACTTTGTTAAGTGAATTTTCATGGAATATCACCTTTTCCATGTTTCTTATGAATTCTTGCACTTTGATGAAAAAAATCATATTTCATATCAAAATTCATATTTTTCATAACTTTCCATTGTATCTCATGAATTTTTGCATTTTAAAGTAAACAATCACATTTCGTATCATAGTCGACCCCAAACATGTGAAAAAAGTCAAAGAACACTGCCCGATTCAGCTGCACACATACGTTTGTCTGAAAAACCGCTTTCCCTTGCTCGTAGAGCGCTGAGACTTGCGGAATCGCATTTTCAGCGCCTGAGAAGCACAAAGCAGAGAGCACACTGCGCCGAGGCAGGAAACGAGCCTGTTCGATGAAAAATGTTGAAAGTTGACTTTGTTAAGTGAATTTTCATGGAATATCACCTTTTCCATGTTTCTTATGAATTCTTGCACTTTGATGAAAAAAATCATATTTCATATCAAAATTCATATTTTTCATAACTTTCCTATGTTTCAAAATAAATTTTTGCATTTTAAAGTAAACAATCACATTTCGTATCATAGTCGACCCCAAACATGTGAAAAAAGTCAAAGAACACTGCCCGATTCAGCTGCACACATACGTTTGTCTGAAAAACCGCTTTCCCTTGCTCGTAGAGCGCTGAGACTTGCGGAATCGCATTTTCAGCGCCTGAGAAGCACAAAGCAGAGAGCACACTGCGCCGAGGCAGGAAACGAGCCTGTTCGATGAAAAATGTTGAAAGTTGACTTTGTTAAGTGAATTTTCATGGAATATCACCTTTTCCATGTTTCTTATGAATTCTTGCACTTTGATGAAAAAAATCATATTTCATATCAAAATTCATATTTTTCATAACTTTCCATTGTATCTCATGAATTTTTGCATTTTAAAGTAAACAATCACATTTCGTATCATAGTCGACCCCAAACATGTGAAAAAAGTCAAAGAACACTGCCCGATTCAGCTGCACACTTGCGTTTGTCTGAAAAACCGCTTTCCCTTGCTCGTAGAGCGCTGAGACTTGCGGAATCGCATTTTCAGCGCCTGAGAAGCACAAAGCAGAGAGCACACTGCGCCGAGGCAGGAAACGAGCCTGTTCGATGAAAAATGTTGAAAGTTGACTTTGTTAAGTGAATTTTCATGGAATATCACCTTTTCCATGTTTCTTATGAATTCTTGCACTTTGATGAAAAAAATCATATTTCATATCAAAATTCATATTTTTCATAACTTTCCTTTGTTTCTCATGAATTTTTGCATTTTAAAGTAAACAATCACATTTCGTATCATAGTCGACCCCAAACATTTGAAAAAAGTCAAAGAACACTGCCCGATTCAGCTGCACACATACGTTTGTCTGAAAAACCGCTTTCCCTTGCTCGTAGAGCGCTGAGACTTGCGGAATCGCATTTTCAGCGCCTGAGAAGCACAAAGCAGAGAGCACACTGCGCCGAGGCAGGAAACGAGCCTGTTCGATGAAAAATGTTGAAAGTTGACTTTGTTAAGTGAATTTTCATGGAATATCACCTTTTCCATATTTCTTATGAATTCTTGCACTTTGATGAAAAAAATCATATTTCATATCAAAATTCATATTTTTCATAACTTTCCTATGTTTCAAAATAAATTTTTGCATTTTAAAGTAAACAATCACATTTCGTATCATAGTCGACCCCAAACATGTGAAAAAAGTCAAAGAACACTGCCCGATTCAGCTGCACACATACGTTTGTCTGAAAAACCGCTTTCCCTTGCTCGTAGAGCGCTGAGACTTGCGGAATCGCATTTTCAGCGCCTGAGAAGCACAAAGCAGAGAGCACACTGCGCCGAGGCAGGAAACGAGCCTGTTCGATGAAAAATGTTGAAAGTTGACTTTGTTAAGTGAATTTTCATGGAATATCACCTTTTCCATGTTTCTTATGAATTTTTGCACTTTGATGAAAAAAATCATATTTCATATCAAAATTCATATTTTTCATAACTTTCCTTTGTTTCTCATGAATTTTTGCATTTTAAAGTAAACAATCACATTTCGTATCATAGTCGACCCCAAACATTTGAAAAAAGTCAAAGAACACTGCCCGATTCAGCTGCACACATACGTTTGTCTGAAAAACCGCTTTCCCTTGCTCGTAGAGCGCTGAGACTTGCGGAATCGCATTTTCAGCGCCTGAGAAGCACAAAGCAGAGAGCACACTGCGCCGAGGCAGGAAACGAGCCTGTTCGATGAAAAATGTTGAAAGTTGACTTTGTTAAGTGAATTTTCATGGAATATCACCTTTTCCATGTTTCTTATGAATTCTTGCACTTTGATGAAAAAAATCATATTTCATATCAAAATTCATATTTTTCATAACTTTCCTATGTTTCAAAATAAATTTTTGCATTTTAAAGTAAACAATCACATTTCGTATCATAGTCGACCCCAAACATGTGAAAAAAGTCAAAGAACACTGCCCGATTCAGCTGCACACATACGTTTGTCTGAAAAACCGCTTTCCCTTGCTCGTAGAGCGCTGAGACTTGCGGAATCGCATTTTCAGCGCCTGAGAAGCACAAAGCAGAGAGCACACTGCGCCGAGGCAGGAAACGAGCCTGTTCGATGAAAAATGTTGAAAGTTGACTTTGTTAAGTGAATTTTCATGGAATATCACCTTTTCCATGTTTCTTATGAATTCTTGCACTTTGATGAAAAAAATCATATTTCATATCAAAATTCATATTTTTCATAACTTTCCATTGTATCTCATGAATTTTTGCATTTTAAAGTAAACAATCACATTTCGTATCATAGTCGACCCCAAACACGTGAAAAAAGTCAAAGAACACTGCCCGAGTCAGCTGCACACTTGCGTTTGTCTGAAAAACCGCTTTCCCTTGCTCGTAGAGCGCTGAGACTTGCGGAATCGCATTTTCAGCGCCTGAGAAGCACAAAGCAGAGAGCACACTGCGCCGAGGCAGGAAACGAGCCTGTTCGATGAAAAATGTTGAAAGTTGACTTTGTTAAGTGAATTTTCATGGAATATCACCTTTTCCATGTTTCTTATGAATTCTTGCACTTTGATGAAAAAAATCATATTTCATATCAAAATTCATATTTTTCATAACTTTCCTATGTTTCAAAATAAATTTTTGCATTTTAAAGTAAACAATCACATTTCGTATCATAGTCGACCCCAAACATGTGAAAAAAGTCAAAGAACACTGCCCGATTCAGCTGCACACATACGTTTGTCTGAAAAACCGCTTTCCCTTGCTCGTAGAGCGCTGAGACTTGCGGAATCGCATTTTCAGCGCCTGAGAAGCACAAAGCAGAGAGCACACTGCGCCGAGGCAGGAAACGAGCCTGTTAGATGAAAAATGTTGAAAGTTGACTTTGTTAAGTGAATTTTCATGGAACATCACCTTTTCCATGTTTCTTATGAATTTTTGCACTTTGATGAAAAAAATCATATTTCATATCAAAATTCATATTTTTCATAACTTTCCTTTGTTTCTCATGAATTTTTGCATTTTAAAGTAAACAATCACATTTCGTATCATAGTCGACCCCAAACATTTGAAAAAAGTCAAAGAACACTGCCCGATTCAGCTGCACACATACGTTTGTCTGAAAAACCGCTTTCCCTTGCTCGTAGAGCGCTGAGACTTGCGGAATCGCATTTTCAGCGCCTGAGAAGCACAAAGCAGAGAGCACACTGCGCCGAGGCAGGAAACGAGCCTGTTCGATGAAAAATGTTGAAAGTTGACTTTGTTAAGTGAATTTTCATGGAATATCACCTTTTCCATGTTTCTTATGAATTCTTGCACTTTGATGAAAAAAATCATATTTCATATCAAAATTCATATTTTTCATAACTTTCCTATGTTTCAAAATAAATCTTTGCATTTCAAAGTAAACAATCACATTTCGTATCATAGTCGACCCCAAACATGTGAAAAAAGTCAAAGAACACTGCCCGATTCAGCTGCACACTTGCGTTTGTCTGAAAAACCGCTTTCCCTTGCTCGTAGAGCGCTGAGACTTGCGGAATCGCATTTTCAGCGCCTGAGAAGCACAAAGCAGAGAGCACACTGCGCCGAGGCAGGAAACGAGCCTGTTCGATGAAAAATGTTGAAAGTTGACTTTGTTAAGTGAATTTTCATGGAATATCACCTTTTCCTTGTTTCTTATGAATTTTTGCACTTTGATGAAAAAAATCATATTTCATATCAAAATTCATATTTTTCATAACTTTCCATTGTATCTCATGAATTTTTGCATTTTAAAGTAAACAATCACATTTCGTATCATAGTCGACCCCAAACATTTGAAAAAAGTCAAAGAACACTGCCCGATTCAGCTGCACACATACGTTTGTCTGAAAAACCGCTTTCCCTTGCTCGTAGAGCGCTGAGACTTGCGGAATCGCATTTTCAGCGCCTGAGAAGCACAAAGCAGAGAGCACACTGCGCCGAGGCAGGAAACGAGCCTGTTCGATGAAAAATGTTGAAAGTTGACTTTGTTAAGTGAATTTTCATGGAATATCACCTTTTCCATGTTTCTTATGAATTCTTGCACTTTGATGAAAAAAATCATATTTCATATCAAAATTCATATTTTTCATAACTTTCCTATGTTTCAAAATAAATTTTTGCATTTTAAAGTAAACAATCACATTTCGTATCATAGTCGACCCCAAACATGTGAAAAAAGTCAAAGAACACTGCCCGATTCAGCTGCACACATACGTTTGTCTGAAAAACCGCTTTCCCTTGCTCGTAGAGCGCTGAGACTTGCGGAATCGCATTTTCAGCGCCTGAGAAGCACAAAGCAGAGAGCACACTGCGCCGAGGCAGGAAACGAGCCTGTTCGATGAAAAATGTTGAAAGTTGACTTTGTTAAGTGAATTTTCATGGAATATCACCTTTTCCATGTTTCTTATGAATTTTTGCACTTTGATGAAAAAAATCATATTTCATATCAAAATTCATATTTTTCATAACTTTCCATTGTATCTCATGAATTTTTGCATTTTAAAGTAAACAATCACATTTCGTATCATAGTCGACCCCAAACATGTGAAAAAAGTCAAAGAACACTGCCCGATTCAGCTGCACACATACGTTTGTCTGAAAAACCGCTTTCCCTTGCTCGTAGAGCGCTGAGACTTGCGGAATCGCATTTTCAGCGCCTGAGAAGCACAAAGCAGAGAGCACACTGCGCCGAGGCAGGAAACGAGCCTGTTCGATGAAAAATGTTGAAAGTTGACTTTGTTAAGTGAATTTTCATGGAATATCACCTTTTCCATGTTTCTTATGAATTTTTGCACGTTGATGAAAAAAATCATATTTCATATCAAAATTCATATTTTTCATAACTTTCCTATGTTTCAAAATAAATTTTTGCATTTTAAAGTAAACAATCACATTTCGTATCATAGTCGACCCCAAACATGTGAAAAAAGTCAAAGAACACTGCCCGATTCAGCTGCACACATACGTTTGTCTGAAAAACCGCTTTCCCTTGCTCGTAGAGCGCTGAGACTTGCGGAATCGCATTTTCAGCGCCTGAGAAGCACAAAGCAGAGAGCACACTGCGCCGAGGCAGGAAACGAGCCTGTTCGATGAAAAATGTTGAAAGTTGACTTTGTTAAGTGAATTTTCATGGAATATCACCTTTTCCTTGTTTCTTATGAATTTTTGCACTTTGATGAAAAAAATCATATTTCATATCAAAATTCATATTTTTCATAACTTTCCATTGTATCTCATGAATTTTTGCATTTTAAAGTAAACAATCACATTTCGTATCATAGTCGACCCCAAACACGTGAAAAAAGTCAAAGAACACTGCCCGATTCAGCTGCACACTTGCGTTTGTCTGAAAAACCGCTTTCCCTTGCTCGTAGAGCGCTGAGACTTGCGGAATCGCATTTTCAGCGCCTGAGAAGCACAAAGCAGAGAGCACACTGCGCCGAGGCAGGAAACGAGCCTGTTCGATGAAAAATGTTGAAAGTTGACTTTGTTAAGTGAATTTTCATGGAATATCACCTTTTCCATGTTTCTTATGAATTCTTGCACTTTGATGAAAAAAATCATATTTCATATCAAAATTCATATTTTTCATAACTTTCCTATGTTTCAAAATAAATTTTTGCATTTTAAAGTAAACAATCACATTTCGTATCATAGTCGACCCCAAACATGTGAAAAAAGTCAAAGAACACTGCCCGATTCAGCTGCACACATACGTTTGTCTGAAAAACCGCTTTCCCTTGCTCGTAGAGCGCTGAGACTTGCGGAATCGCATTTTCAGCGCCTGAGAAGCACAAAGCAGAGAGCACACTGCGCCGAGGCAGGAAACGAGCCTGTTCGATGAAAAATGTTGAAAGTTGACTTTGTTAAGTGAATTTTCATGGAATATCACCTTTTCCATGTTTCTTATGAATTTTTGCACTTTGATGAAAAAAATCATATTTCATATCAAAATTCATATTTTTCATAACTTTCCATTGTATCTCATGAATTTTTGCATTTTAAAGTAAACAATCACATTTCGTATCATAGTCGACCCCAAACATTTGAAAAAAGTCAAAGAACACTGCCCGATTCAGCTGCACACATACGTTTGTCTGAAAAACCGCTTTCCCTTGCTCGTAGAGCGCTGAGACTTGCGGAATCGCATTTTCAGCGCCTGAGAAGCACAAAGCAGAGAGCACACTGCGCCGAGGCAGGAAACGAGCCTGTTCGATGAAAAATGTTGAAAGTTGACTTTGTTAAGTGAATTTTCATGGAATATCACCTTTTCCATGTTTCTTATGAATTCTTGCACTTTGATGAAAAAAATCATATTTCATATCAAAATTCATATTTTTCATAACTTTCCTATGTTTCAAAATAAATTTTTGCATTTTAAAGTAAACAATCACATTTCGTATCATAGTCGACCCCAAACATGTGAAAAAAGTCAAAGAACACTGCCCGATTCAGCTGCACACATACGTTTGTCTGAAAAACCGCTTTCCCTTGCTCGTAGAGCGCTGAGACTTGCGGAATCGCATTTTCAGCGCCTGAGAAGCACAAAGCAGAGAGCACACTGCGCCGAGGCAGGAAACGAGCCTGTTCGATGAAAAATGTTGAAAGTTGACTTTGTTAAGTGAATTTTCATGGAATATCACCTTTTCCATGTTTCTTATGAATTCTTGCACTTTGATGAAAAAAATCATATTTCATATCAAAATTCATATTTTTCATAACTTTCCATTGTATCTCATGAATTTTTGCATTTTAAAGTAAACAATCACATTTCGTATCATAGTCGACCCCAAACATGTGAAAAAAGTCAAAGAACACTGCCCGATTCAGCTGCACACTTGCGTTTGTCTGAAAAACCGCTTTCCCTTGCTCGTAGAGCGCTGAGACTTGCGGAATCGCATTTTCAGCGCCTGAGAAGCACAAAGCAGAGAGCACACTGCGCCGAGGCAGGAAACGGGCCTGTTCGATGAAAAATGTTGAAAGTTGACTTTGTTAAGTGAATTTTCATGGAATATCACCTTTTCCATGTTTCTTATGAATTTTTGCACTTTGATGAAAAAAATCATATTTCATATCAAAATTCATATTTTTCATAACTTTCCATTGTATCTCATGAATTTTTGCATTTTAAAGTAAACAATCACATTTCGTATCATAGTCGACCCCAAACACGTGAAAAAAGTCAAAGAACACTGCCCGATTCAGCTGCACACATACGTTTGTCTGAAAAACCGCTTTCCCTTGCTCGTAGAGCGCTGAGACTTGCGGAATCGCATTTTCAGCGCCTGAGAAGCACAAAGCAGAGAGCACACTGCGCCGAGGCAGGAAACGAGCCTGTTCGATGAAAAATGTTGAAAGTTGACTTTGTTAAGTGAATTTTCATGGAATATCACCTTTTCCATGTTTCTTATGAATTCTTGCACTTTGATGAAAAAAATCATATTTCATATCAAAATTCATATTTTTCATAACTTTCCTATGTTTCAAAATAAATTTTTGCATTTTAAAGTAAACAATCACATTTCGTATCATAGTCGACCCCAAACATGTGAAAAAAGTCAAAGAACACTGCCCGATTCAGCTGCACACATACGTTTGTCTGAAAAACCGCTTTCCCTTGCTCGTAGAGCGCTGAGACTTGCGGAATCGCATTTTCAGCGCCTGAGAAGCACAAAGCAGAGAGCACACTGCGCCGAGGCAGGAAACGAGCCTGTTCGATGAAAAATGTTGAAAGTTGACTTTGTTAAGTGAATTTTCATGGAATATCACCTTTTCCATGTTTCTTATGAATTTTTGCACTTTGATGAAAAAAATCATATTTCATATCAAAATTCATATTTTTCATAACTTTCCATTGTATCTCATGAATTTTTGCATTTTAAAGTAAACAATCACATTTCGTATCATAGTCGACCCCAAACATTTGAAAAAAGTCAAAGAACACTGCCCGATTCAGCTGCACACATACGTTTGTCTGAAAAACCGCTTTCCCTTGCTCGTAGAGCGCTGAGACTTGCGGAATCGCATTTTCAGCGCCTGAGAAGCACAAAGCAGAGAGCACACTGCGCCGAGGCAGGAAACGAGCCTGTTCGATGAAAAATGTTGAAAGTTGACTTTGTTAAGTGAATTTTCATGGAATATCACCTTTTCCATGTTTCTTATGAATTCTTGCACTTTGATGAAAAAAATCATATTTCATATCAAAATTCATATTTTTCATAACTTTCCTATGTTTCAAAATAAATTTTTGCATTTTAAAGTAAACAATCACATTTCGTATCATAGTCGACCCCAAACATGTGAAAAAAGTCAAAGAACACTGCCCGATTCAGCTGCACACATACGTTTGTCTGAAAAACCGCTTTCCCTTGCTCGTAGAGCGCTGAGACTTGCGGAATCGCATTTTCAGCGCCTGAGAAGCACAAAGCAGAGAGCACACTGCGCCGAGGCAGGAAACGAGCCTGTTCGATGAAAAATGTTGAAAGTTGACTTTGTTAAGTGAATTTTCATGGAATATCACCTTTTCCATGTTTCTTATGAATTCTTGCACTTTGATGAAAAAAATCATATTTCATATCAAAATTCATATTTTTCATAACTTTCCTATGTTTCAAAATAAATTTTTGCATTTTAAAGTAAACAATCACATTTCGTATCATAGTCGACCCCAAACATGTGAAAAAAGTCAAAGAACACTGCCCGAGTCAGCTGCACACTTGCGTTTGTCTGAAAAACCGCTTTCCCTTGCTCGTAGAGCGCTGAGACTTGCGGAATCGCATTTTCAGCGCCTGAGAAGCACAAAGCAGAGAGCACACTGCGCCGAGGCAGGAAACGAGCCTGTTCGATGAAAAATGTTGAAAGTTGACTTTGTTAAGTGAATTTTCATGGAATATCACCTTTTCCATGTTTCTTATGAATTCTTGCACTTTGATGAAAAAAATCATATTTCATATCAAAATTCATATTTTTCATAACTTTCCATTGTATCTCATGAATTTTTGCATTTTAAAGTAAACAATCACATTTCGTATCATAGTCGACCCCAAACATGTGAAAAAAGTCAAAGAACACTGCCCGATTCAGCTGCACACATACGTTTGTCTGAAAAACCGCTTTCCCTTGCTCGTAGAGCGCTGAGACTTGCGGAATCGCATTTTCAGCGCCTGAGAAGCACAAAGCAGAGAGCACACTGCGCCGAGGCAGGAAACGAGCCTGTTAGATGAAAAATGTTGAAAGTTGACTTTGTTAAGTGAATTTTCATGGAATATCACCTTTTCCATGTTTCTTATGAATTTTTGCACTTTGATGAAAAAAATCATATTTCATATCAAAATTCATATTTTTCATAACTTTCCTTTGTTTCTCATGAATTTTTGCATTTTAAAGTAAACAATCACATTTCGTATCATAGTCGACCCCAAACATTTGAAAAAAGTCAAAGAACACTGCCCGATTCAGCTGCACACATACGTTTGTCTGAAAAACCGCTTTCCCTTGCTCGTAGAGCGCTGAGACTTGCGGAATCGCATTTTCAGCGCCTGAGAAGCACAAAGCAGAGAGCACACTGCGCCGAGGCAGGAAACGAGCCTGTTCGATGAAAAATGTTGAAAGTTGACTTTGTTAAGTGAATTTTCATGGAATATCACCTTTTCCATGTTTCTTATGAATTCTTGCACTTTGATGAAAAAAATCATATTTCATATCAAAATTCATATTTTTCATAACTTTCCTATGTTTCAAAATAAATTTTTGCATTTTAAAGTAAACAATCACATTTCGTATCATAGTCGACCCCAAACATGTGAAAAAAGTCAAAGAACACTGCCCGATTCAGCTGCACACATACGTTTGTCTGAAAAACCGCTTTCCCTTGCTCGTAGAGCGCTGAGACTTGCGGAATCGCATTTTCAGCGCCTGAGAAGCACAAAGCAGAGAGCACACTGCGCCGAGGCAGGAAACGAGCCTGTTCGATGAAAAATGTTGAAAGTTGACTTTGTTAAGTGAATTTTCATGGAATATCACCTTTTCCATGTTTCTTATGAATTTTTGCACTTTGATGAAAAAAATCATATTTCATATCAAAATTCATATTTTTCATAACTTTCCATTGTATCTCATGAATTTTTGCATTTTAAAGTAAACAATCACATTTCGTATCATAGTCGACCCCAAACACGTGAAAAAAGTCAAAGAACACTGCCCGATTCAGCTGCACACATACGTTTGTCTGAAAAACCGCTTTCCCTTGCTCGTAGAGCGCTGAGACTTGCGGAATCGCATTTTCAGCGCCTGAGAAGCACAAAGCAGAGAGCACACTGCGCCGAGGCAGGAAACGAGCCTGTTCGATGAAAAATGTTGAAAGTTGACTTTGTTAAGTGAATTTTCATGGAATATCACCTTTTCCATGTTTCTTATGAATTCTTGCACTTTGATGAAAAAAATCATATTTCATATCAAAATTCATATTTTTCATAACTTTCCATTGTATCTCATGAATTTTTGCATTTTAAAGTAAACAATCACATTTCGTATCATAGTCGACCCCAAACATGTGAAAAAAGTCAAAGAACACTGCCCGATTCAGCTGCACACATACGTTTGTCTGAAAAACCGCTTTCCCTTGCTCGTAGAGCGCTGAGACTTGCGGAATCGCATTTTCAGCGCCTGAGAAGCACAAAGCAGAGAGCACACTGCGCCGAGGCAGGAAACGAGCCTGTTCGATGAAAAATGTTGAAAGTTGACTTTGTTAAGTGAATTTTCATGGAATATCACCTTTTCCATGTTTCTTATGAATTCTTGCACTTTGATGAAAAAAATCATATTTCATATCAAAATTCATATTTTTCATAACTTTCCTATGTTTCAAAATAAATTTTTGCATTTTAAAGTAAACAATCACATTTCGTATCATAGTCGACCCCAAACATGTGAAAAAAGTCAAAGAACACTGCCCGATTCAGCTGCACACATACGTTTGTCTGAAAAACCGCTTTCCCTTGCTCGTAGAGCGCTGAGACTTGCGGAATCGCATTTTCAGCGCCTGAGAAGCACAAAGCAGAGAGCACACTGCGCCGAGGCAGGAAACGAGCCTGTTCGATGAAAAATGTTGAAAGTTGACTTTGTTAAGTGAATTTTCATGGAATATCACCTTTTCCATGTTTCTTATGAATTTTTGCACTTTGATGAAAAAAATCATATTTCATATCAAAATTCATATTTTTCATAACTTTCCATTGTATCTCATGAATTTTTGCATTTTAAAGTAAACAATCACATTTCGTATCATAGTCGACCCCAAACATGTGAAAAAAGTCAAAGAACACTGCCCGATTCAGCTGCACACTTGCGTTTGTCTGAAAAACCGCTTTCCCTTGCTCGTAGAGCGCTGAGACTTGCGGAATCGCATTTTCAGCGCCTGAGAAGCACAAAGCAGAGAGCACACTGCGCCGAGGCAGGAAACGAGCCTGTTCGATGAAAAATGTTGAAAGTTGACTTTGTTAAGTGAATTTTCATGGAATATCACCTTTTCCATGTTTCTTATGAATTCTTGCACTTTGATGAAAAAAATCATATTTCATATCAAAATTCATATTTTTCATAACTTTCCATTGTATCTCATGAATTTTTGCATTTTAAAGTAAACAATCACATTTCGTATCATAGTCGACCCCAAACATGTGAAAAAAGTCAAAGAACACTGCCCGATTCAGCTGCACACATACGTTTGTCTGAAAAACCGCTTTCCCTTGCTCGTAGAGCGCTGAGACTTGCGGAATCGCATTTTCAGCGCCTGAGAAGCACAAAGCAGAGAGCACACTGCGCCGAGGCAGGAAACGAGCCTGTTCGATGAAAAATGTTGAAAGTTGACTTTGTTAAGTGAATTTTCATGGAATATCACCTTTTCCATGTTTCTTATGAATTTTTGCACTTTGATGAAAAAAATCATATTTCATATCAAAATTCATATTTTTCATAACTTTCCATTGTTTCATGAATTTTTGCATTTTAAAGTAAACAATCACATTTCGTATCATAGTCGACCCCAAACAT
The DNA here is from genome assembly GCF_019097595.1 of Hemibagrus wyckioides. Lineage (NCBI taxonomy): Eukaryota > Metazoa > Chordata > Actinopteri > Siluriformes > Bagridae > Hemibagrus > Hemibagrus wyckioides. The sequence continues at coordinate 35,435,155 of NC_080715.1, read as the reverse complement.
GTGAAAAAAGTCAAAGAACACTGCCCGATTCAGCTGCACACATACGTTTGTCTGAAAAACCGCTTTCCCTTGCTCGTAGAGCGCTGAGACTTGCGGAATCGCATTTTCAGCGCCTGAGAAGCACAAAGCAGAGAGCACACTGCGCCGAGGCAGGAAACGAGCCTGTTCGATGAAAAATGTTGAAAGTTGACTTTGTTAAGTGAATTTTCATGGAATATCACCTTTTCCATGTTTCTTATGAATTCTTGCACTTTGATGAAAAAAATCATATTTCATATCAAAATTCATATTTTTCATAACTTTCCTATGTTTCAAAATAAATTTTTGCATTTTAAAGTAAACAATCACATTTCGTATCATAGTCGACCCCAAACATGTGAAAAAAGTCAAAGAACACTGCCCGATTCAGCTGCACACATACGTTTGTCTGAAAAACCGCTTTCCCTTGCTCGTAGAGCGCTGAGACTTGCGGAATCGCATTTTCAGCGCCTGAGAAGCACAAAGCAGAGAGCACACTGCGCCGAGGCAGGAAACGGGCCTGTTAGATGAAAAATGTTGAAAGTTGACTTTGTTAAGTGAATTTTCATGGAATATCACCTTTTCCATGTTTCTTATGAATTTTTGCACTTTGATGAAAAAAATCATATTTCATATCAAAATTCATATTTTTCATAACTTTCCTTTGTTTCTCATGAATTTTTGCATTTTAAAGTAAACAATCACATTTCGTATCATAGTCGACCCCAAACATTTGAAAAAAGTCAAAGAACACTGCCCGATTCAGCTGCACACATACGTTTGTCTGAAAAACCGCTTTCCCTTGCTCGTAGAGCGCTGAGACTTGCGGAATCGCATTTTCAGCGCCTGAGAAGCACAAAGCAGAGAGCACACTGCGCCGAGGCAGGAAACGAGCCTGTTCGATGAAAAATGTTGAAAGTTGACTTTGTTAAGTGAATTTTCATGGAATATCACCTTTTCCATGTTTCTTATGAATTCTTGCACTTTGATGAAAAAAATCATATTTCATATCAAAATTCATATTTTTCATAACTTTCCTATGTATCAAAATAAATTTTTGCATTTTAAAGTAAACAATCACATTTCGTATCATAGTCGACCCCAAACATGTGAAAAAAGTCAAAGAACACTGCCCGATTCAGCTGCACACATACGTTTGTCTGAAAAACCGCTTTCCCTTGCTCGTAGAGCGCTGAGACTTGCGGAATCGCATTTTCAGCGCCTGAGAAGCACAAAGCAGAGAGCACACTGCGCCGAGGCAGGAAACGAGCCTGTTCGATGAAAAATGTTGAAAGTTGACTTTGTTAAGTGAATTTTCATGGAATATCACCTTTTCCATGTTTCTTATGAATTTTTGCACTTTGATGAAAAAAATCATATTTCATATCAAAATTCATATTTTTCATAACTTTCCATTGTATCTCATGAATTTTTGCATTTTAAAGTAAACAATCACATTTCGTATCATAGTCGACCCCAAACACGTGAAAAAAGTCAAAGAACACTGCCCGATTCAGCTGCACACTTGCGTTTGTCTGAAAAACCGCTTTCCCTTGCTCGTAGAGCGCTGAGACTTGCGGAATCGCATTTTCAGCGCCTGAGAAGCACAAAGCAGAGAGCACACTGCGCCGAGGCAGGAAACGAGCCTGTTCGATGAAAAATGTTGAAAGTTGACTTTGTTAAGTGAATTTTCATGGAATATCACCTTTTCCATGTTTCTTATGAATTCTTGCACTTTGATGAAAAAAATCATATTTCATATCAAAATTCATATTTTTCATAACTTTCCTATGTTTCAAAATAAATTTTTGCATTTTAAAGTAAACAATCACATTTCGTATCATAGTCGACCCCAAACATGTGAAAAAAGTCAAAGAACACTGCCCGATTCAGCTGCACACATACGTTTGTCTGAAAAACCGCTTTCCCTTGCTCGTAGAGCGCTGAGACTTGCGGAATCGCATTTTCAGCGCCTGAGAAGCACAAAGCAGAGAGCACACTGCGCCGAGGCAGGAAACGAGCCTGTTCGATGAAAAATGTTGAAAGTTGACTTTGTTAAGTGAATTTTCATGGAATATCACCTTTTCCATGTTTCTTATGAATTCTTGCACTTTGATGAAAAAAATCATATTTCATATCAAAATTCATATTTTTCATAACTTTCCTATGTTTCAAAATAAATTTTTGCATTTTAAAGTAAACAATCACATTTCGTATCATAGTCGACCCCAAACATGTGAAAAAAGTCAAAGAACACTGCCCGATTCAGCTGCACACATACGTTTGTCTGAAAAACCGCTTTCCCTTGCTCGTAGAGCGCTGAGACTTGCGGAATCGCATTTTCAGCGCCTGAGAAGCACAAAGCAGAGAGCACACTGCGCCGAGGCAGGAAACGGGCCTGTTAGATGAAAAATGTTGAAAGTTGACTTTGTTAAGTGAATTTTCATGGAACATCACCATTTCCATGTTTCTTATGAATTTTTGCACTTTGATGAAAAAAATCATATTTCATATCAAAATTCATATTTTTCATAACTTTCCTTTGTTTCTCATGAATTTTTGCATTTTAAAGTAAACAATCACATTTCGTATCATAGTCGACCCCAAACATTTGAAAAAAGTCAAAGAACACTGCCCGATTCAGCTGCACACATACGTTTGTCTGAAAAACCGCTTTCCCTTGCTCGTAGAGCGCTGAGACTTGCGGAATCGCATTTTCAGCGCCTGAGAAGCACAAAGCAGAGAGCACACTGCGCCGAGGCAGGAAACGAGCCTGTTCGATGAAAAATGTTGAAAGTTGACTTTGTTAAGTGAATTTTCATGGAATATCACCTTTTCCATGTTTCTTATGAATTCTTGCACTTTGATGAAAAAAATCATATTTCATATCAAAATTCATATTTTTCATAACTTTCCATTGTATCTCATGAATTTTTGCATTTTAAAGTAAACAATCACATTTCGTATCATAGTCGACCCCAAACATGTGAAAAAAGTCAAAGAACACTGCCCGATTCAGCTGCACACTTGCGTTTGTCTGAAAAACCGCTTTCCCTTGCTCGTAGAGCGCTGAGACTTGCGGAATCGCATTTTCAGCGCCTGAGAAGCACAAAGCAGAGAGCACACTGCGCCGAGGCAGGAAACGAGCCTGTTCGATGAAAAATGTTGAAAGTTGACTTTGTTAAGTGAATTTTCATGGAATATCACCTTTTCCTTGTTTCTTATGAATTTTTGCACTTTGATGAAAAAAATCATATTTCATATCAAAATTCATATTTTTCATAACTTTCCATTGTATCTCATGAATTTTTGCATTTTAAAGTAAACAATCACATTTCGTATCATAGTCGACCCCAAACACGTGAAAAAAGTCAAAGAACACTGCCCGATTCAGCTGCACACTTGCGTTTGTCTGAAAAACCGCTTTCCCTTGCTCGTAGAGCGCTGAGACTTGCGGAATCGCATTTTCAGCGCCTGAGAAGCACAAAGCAGAGAGCACACTGCGCCGAGGCAGGAAACGAGCCTGTTCGATGAAAAATGTTGAAAGTTGACTTTGTTAAGTGAATTTTCATGGAATATCACCTTTTCCATGTTTCTTATGAATTCTTGCACTTTGATGAAAAAAATCATATTTCATATCAAAATTCATATTTTTCATAACTTTCCTATGTTTCAAAATAAATTTTTGCATTTTAAAGTAAACAATCACATTTCGTATCATAGTCGACCCCAAACATGTGAAAAAAGTCAAAGAACACTGCCCGATTCAGCTGCACACATACGTTTGTCTGAAAAACCGCTTTCCCTTGCTCGTAGAGCGCTGAGACTTGCGGAATCGCATTTTCAGCGCCTGAGAAGCACAAAGCAGAGAGCACACTGCGCCGAGGCAGGAAACGAGCCTGTTCGATGAAAAATGTTGAAAGTTGACTTTGTTAAGTGAATTTTCATGGAATATCACCTTTTCCATGTTTCTTATGAATTCTTGCACTTTGATGAAAAAAATCATATTTCATATCAAAATTCATATTTTTCATAACTTTCCTATGTTTCATCAATTTTTGCATTTTAAAGTAAACAATCACATTTCGTATCATAGTCGACCCCAAACATGTGAAAAAAGTCAAAGAACACTGCCCGATTCAGCTGCACACATACGTTTGTCTGAAAAACCGCTTTCCCTTGCTCGTAGAGCGCTGAGACTTGCGGAATCGCATTTTCAGCGCCTGAGAAGCACAAAGCAGAGAGCACACTGCGCCGAGGCAGGAAACGAGCCTGTTCGATGAAAAATGTTGAAAGTTGACTTTGTTAAGTGAATTTTCATGGAATATCACCTTTTCCATGTTTCTTATGAATTCTTGCACTTTGATGAAAAAAATCATATTTCATATCAAAATTCATATTTTTCATAACTTTCCATTGTATCTCATGAATTTTTGCATTTTAAAGTAAACAATCACATTTCGTATCATAGTCGACCCCAAACATGTGAAAAAAGTCAAAGAACACTGCCCGATTCAGCTGCACACATACGTTTGTCTGAAAAACCGCTTTCCCTTGCTCGTAGAGCGCTGAGACTTGCGGAATCGCATTTTCAGCGCCTGAGAAGCACAAAGCAGAGAGCACACTGCGCCGAGGCAGGAAACGGGCCTGTTAGATGAAAAATGTTGAAAGTTGACTTTGTTAAGTGAATTTTCATGGAACATCACCTTTTCCATGTTTCTTATGAATTTTTGCACTTTGATGAAAAAAATCATATTTCATATCAAAATTCATATTTTTCATAACTTTCCTTTGTTTCTCATGAATTTTTGCATTTTAAAGTAAACAATCACATTTCGTATCATAGTCGACCCCAAACATTTGAAAAAAGTCAAAGAACACTGCCCGATTCAGCTGCACACATACGTTTGTCTGAAAAACCGCTTTCCCTTGCTCGTAGAGCGCTGAGACTTGCGGAATCGCATTTTCAGCGCCTGAGAAGCACAAAGCAGAGAGCACACTGCGCCGAGGCAGGAAACGAGCCTGTTCGATGAAAAATGTTGAAAGTTGACTTTGTTAAGTGAATTTTCATGGAATATCACCTTTTCCATGTTTCTTATGAATTCTTGCACTTTGATGAAAAAAATCATATTTCATATCAAAATTCATATTTTTCATAACTTTCCTATGTTTCAAAATAAATTTTTGCATTTTAAAGTAAACAATCACATTTCGTATCATAGTCGACCCCAAACATGTGAAAAAAGTCAAAGAACACTGCCCGATTCAGCTGCACACATACGTTTGTCTGAAAAACCGCTTTCCCTTGCTCGTAGAGCGCTGAGACTTGCGGAATCGCATTTTCAGCGCCTGAGAAGCACAAAGCAGAGAGCACACTGCGCCGAGGCAGGAAACGAGCCTGTTCGATGAAAAATGTTGAAAGTTGACTTTGTTAAGTGAATTTTCATGGAATATCACCTTTTCCATGTTTCTTATGAATTTTTGCACTTTGATGAAAAAAATCATATTTCATATCAAAATTCATATTTTTCATAACTTTCCATTGTATCTCATGAATTTTTGCATTTTAAAGTAAACAATCACATTTCGTATCATAGTCGACCCCAAACACGTGAAAAAAGTCAAAGAACACTGCCCGATTCAGCTGCACACTTGCGTTTGTCTGAAAAACCGCTTTCCCTTGCTCGTAGAGCGCTGAGACTTGCGGAATCGCATTTTCAGCGCCTGAGAAGCACAAAGCAGAGAGCACACTGCGCCGAGGCAGGAAACGAGCCTGTTCGATGAAAAATGTTGAAAGTTGACTTTGTTAAGTGAATTTTCATGGAATATCACCTTTTCCATGTTTCTTATGAATTCTTGCACTTTGATGAAAAAAATCATATTTCATATCAAAATTCATATTTTTCATAACTTTCCTATGTTTCAAAATAAATTTTTGCATTTTAAAGTAAACAATCACATTTCGTATCATAGTCGACCCCAAACATGTGAAAAAAGTCAAAGAACACTGCCCGATTCAGCTGCACACATACGTTTGTCTGAAAAACCGCTTTCCCTTGCTCGTAGAGCGCTGAGACTTGCGGAATCGCATTTTCAGCGCCTGAGAAGCACAAAGCAGAGAGCACACTGCGCCGAGGCAGGAAACGAGCCTGTTCGATGAAAAATGTTGAAAGTTGACTTTGTTAAGTGAATTTTCATGGAATATCACCTTTTCCATGTTTCTTATGAATTTTTGCACGTTGATGAAAAAAATCATATTTCATATCAAAATTCATATTTTTCATAACTTTCCATTGTATCTCATGAATTTTTGCATTTTAAAGTAAACAATCACATTTCGTATCATAGTCGACCCCAAACATGTGAAAAAAGTCAAAGAACACTGCCCGATTCAGCTGCACACTTGCGTTTGTCTGAAAAACCGCTTTCCCTTGCTCGTAGAGCGCTGAGACTTGCGGAATCGCATTTTCAGCGCCTGAGAAGCACAAAGCAGAGAGCACACTGCGCCGAGGCAGGAAACGAGCCTGTTCGATGAAAAATGTTGAAAGTTGACTTTGTTAAGTGAATTTTCATGGAATATCACCTTTTCCATGTTTCTTATGAATTTTTGCACTTTGATGAAAAAAATCATATTTCATATCAAAATTCATATTTTTCATAACTTTCCATTGTATCTCATGAATTTTTGCATTTTAAAGTAAACAATCACATTTCGTATCATAGTCGACCCCAAACATGTGAAAAAAGTCAAAGAACACTGCCCGATTCAGCTGCACACATACGTTTGTCTGAAAAACCGCTTTCCCTTGCTCGTAGAGCGCTGAGACTTGCGGAATCGCATTTTCAGCGCCTGAGAAGCACAAAGCAGAGAGCACACTGCGCCGAGGCAGGAAACGAGCCTGTTCGATGAAAAATGTTGAAAGTTGACTTTGTTAAGTGAATTTTCATGGAATATCACCTTTTCCATGTTTCTTATGAATTCTTGCACTTTGATGAAAAAAATCATATTTCATATCAAAATTCATATTTTTCATAACTTTCCTATGTTTCAAAATAAATTTTTGCATTTTAAAGTAAACAATCACATTTCGTATCATAGTCGACCCCAAACATGTGAAAAAAGTCAAAGAACACTGCCCGATTCAGCTGCACACATACGTTTGTCTGAAAAACCGCTTTCCCTTGCTCGTAGAGCGCTGAGACTTGCGGAATCGCATTTTCAGCGCCTGAGAAGCACAAAGCAGAGAGCACACTGCGCCGAGGCAGGAAACGAGCCTGTTCGATGAAAAATGTTGAAAGTTGACTTTGTTAAGTGAATTTTCATGGAATATCACCTTTTCCATGTTTCTTATGAATTCTTGCACTTTGATGAAAAAAATCATATTTCATATCAAAATTCATATTTTTCATAACTTTCCATTGTATCTCATGAATTTTTGCATTTTAAAGTAAACAATCACATTTCGTATCATAGTCGACCCCAAACATGTGAAAAAAGTCAAAGAACACTGCCCGATTCAGCTGCACACATACGTTTGTCTGAAAAACCGCTTTCCCTTGCTCGTAGAGCGCTGAGACTTGCGGAATCGCATTTTCAGCGCCTGAGAAGCACAAAGCAGAGAGCACACTGCGCCGAGGCAGGAAACGGGCCTGTTAGATGAAAAATGTTGAAAGTTGACTTTGTTAAGTGAATTTTCATGGAATATCACCTTTTCCATGTTTCTTATGAATTTTTGCACTTTGATGAAAAAAATCATATTTCATATCAAAATTCATATTTTTCATAACTTTCCTTTGTTTCTCATGAATTTTTGCATTTTAAAGTAAACAATCACATTTCGTATCATAGTCGACCCCAAACATTTGAAAAAAGTCAAAGAACACTGCCCGATTCAGCTGCACACTTGCGTTTGTCTGAAAAACCGCTTTCCCTTGCTCGTAGAGCGCTGAGACTTGCGGAATCGCATTTTCAGCGCCTGAGAAGCACAAAGCAGAGAGCACACTGCGCCGAGGCAGGAAACGAGCCTGTTCGATGAAAAATGTTGAAAGTTGACTTTGTTAAGTGAATTTTCATGGAATATCACCTTTTCCATGTTTCTTATGAATTCTTGCACTTTGATGAAAAAAATCATATTTCATATCAAAATTCATATTTTTCATAACTTTCCTATGTTTCAAAATAAATTTTTGCATTTTAAAGTAAACAATCACATTTCGTATCATAGTCGACCCCAAACATGTGAAAAAAGTCAAAGAACACTGCCCGATTCAGCTGCACACATACGTTTGTCTGAAAAACCGCTTTCCCTTGCTCGTAGAGCGCTGAGACTTGCGGAATCGCATTTTCAGCGCCTGAGAAGCACAAAGCAGAGAGCACACTGCGCCGAGGCAGGAAACGAGCCTGTTCGATGAAAAATGTTGAAAGTTGACTTTGTTAAGTGAATTTTCATGGAATATCACCTTTTCCATGTTTCTTATGAATTTTTGCACGTTGATGAAAAAAATCATATTTCATATCAAAATTCATATTTTTCATAACTTTCCATTGTATCTCATGAATTTTTGCATTTTAAAGTAAACAATCACATTTCGTATCATAGTCGACCCCAAACACGTGAAAAAAGTCAAAGAACACTGCCCGATTCAGCTGCACACTTGCGTTTGTCTGAAAAACCGCTTTCCCTTGCTCGTAGAGCGCTGAGACTTGCGGAATCGCATTTTCAGCGCCTGAGAAGCACAAAGCAGAGAGCACACTGCGCCGAGGCAGGAAACGAGCCTGTTCGATGAAAAATGTTGAAAGTTGACTTTGTTAAGTGAATTTTCATGGAATATCACCTTTTCCATGTTTCTTATGAATTCTTGCACTTTGATGAAAAAAATCATATTTCATATCAAAATTCATATTTTTCATAACTTTCCTATGTTTCAAAATAAATTTTTGCATTTTAAAGTAAACAATCACATTTCGTATCATAGTCGACCCCAAACATGTGAAAAAAGTCAAAGAACACTGCCCGATTCAGCTGCACACATACGTTTGTCTGAAAAACCGCTTTCCCTTGCTCGTAGAGCGCTGAGACTTGCGGAATCGCATTTTCAGCGCCTGAGAAGCACAAAGCAGAGAGCACACTGCGCCGAGGCAGGAAACGAGCCTGTTCGATGAAAAATGTTGAAAGTTGACTTTGTTAAGTGAATTTTCATGGAATATCACCTTTTCCATGTTTCTTATGAATTCTTGCACTTTGATGAAAAAAATCATATTTCATATCAAAATTCATATTTTTCATAACTTTCCTATGTTTCAAAATAAATTTTTGCATTTTAAAGTAAACAATCACATTTCGTATCATAGTCGACCCCAAACATGTGAAAAAAGTCAAAGAACACTGCCCGATTCAGCTGCACACATACGTTTGTCTGAAAAACCGCTTTCCCTTGCTCGTAGAGCGCTGAGACTTGCGGAATCGCATTTTCAGCGCCTGAGAAGCACAAAGCAGAGAGCACACTGCGCCGAGGCAGGAAACGAGCCTGTTCGATGAAAAATGTTGAAAGTTGACTTTGTTAAGTGAATTTTCATGGAATATCACCTTTTCCATGTTTCTTATGAATTCTTGCACTTTGATGAAAAAAATCATATTTCATATCAAAATTCATATTTTTCATAACTTTCCATTGTATCTCATGAATTTTTGCATTTTAAAGTAAACAATCACATTTCGTATCATAGTCGACCCCAAACACGTGAAAAAAGTCAAAGAACACTGCCCGATTCAGCTGCACACTTGCGTTTGTCTGAAAAACCGCTTTCCCTTGCTCGTAGAGCGCTGAGACTTGCGGAATCGCATTTTCAGCGCCTGAGAAGCACAAAGCAGAGAGCACACTGCGCCGAGGCAGGAAACGAGCCTGTTCGATGAAAAATGTTGAAAGTTGACTTTGTTAAGTGAATTTTCATGGAATATCACCTTTTCCATGTTTCTTATGAATTCTTGCACTTTGATGAAAAAAATCATATTTCATATCAAAATTCATATTTTTCATAACTTTCCTATGTTTCAAAATAAATTTTTGCATTTTAAAGTAAACAATCACATTTCGTATCATAGTCGACCCCAAACATGTGAAAAAAGTCAAAGAACACTGCCCGATTCAGCTGCACACTTACGTTTGTCTGAAAAACCGCTTTCCCTTGCTCGTAGAGCGCTGAGACTTGCGGAATCGCATTTTCAGCGCCTGAGAAGCACAAAGCAGAGAGCACACTGCGCCGAGGCAGGAAACGAGCCTGTTCGATGAAAAATGTTGAAAGTTGACTTTGTTAAGTGAATTTTCATGGAATATCACCTTTTCCATGTTTCTTATGAATTCTTGCACTTTGATGAAAAAAATCATATTTCATATCAAAATTCATATTTTTCATAACTTTCCTATGTTTCAAAATAAATTTTTGCATTTTAAAGTAAACAATCACATTTCGTATCATAGTCGACCCCAAACATGTGAAAAAAGTCAAAGAACACTGCCCGATTCAGCTGCACACATACGTTTGTCTGAAAAACCGCTTTCCCTTGCTCGTAGAGCGCTGAGACTTGCGGAATCGCATTTTCAGCGCCTGAGAAGCACAAAGCAGAGAGCACACTGCGCCGAGGCAGGAAACGAGCCTGTTCGATGAAAAATGTTGAAAGTTGACTTTGTTAAGTGAATTTTCATGGAATATCACCTTTTCCATGTTTCTTATGAATTTTTGCACTTTGATGAAAAAAAATCATATTTCATATCAAAATTCATATTTTTCATAACTTTCCATTGTATCTCATGAATTTTTGCATTTTAAAGTAAACAATCACATTTCGTATCATAGTCGACCCCAAACATGTGAAAAAAGTCAAAGAACACTGCCCGATTCAGCTGCACACATACGTTTGTCTGAAAAACCGCTTTCCCTTGCTCGTAGAGCGCTGAGACTTGCGGAATCGCATTTTCAGCGCCTGAGAAGCACAAAGCAGAGAGCACACTGCGCCGAGGCAGGAAACGAGCCTGTTCGATGAAAAATGTTGAAAGTTGACTTTGTTAAGTGAATTTTCATGGAATATCACCTTTTCCATGTTTCTTATGAATTCTTGCACTTTGATGAAAAAAATCATATTTCATATCAAAATTCATATTTTTCATAACTTTCCTTTGTTTCTCATGAATTTTTGCATTTTAAAGTAAACAATCACATTTCGTATCATAGTCGACCCAAAACATGTGAAAAAAGTCAAAGAACACTGCCCGATTCAGCTGCACACATACGTTTGTCTGAAAAACCGCTTTCCCTTGCTCGTAGAGCGCTGAGACTTGCGGAATCGCATTTTCAGCGCCTGAGAAGCACAAAGCAGAGAGCACACTGCGCCGAGGCAGGAAACGAGCCTGTTCGATGAAAAATGTTGAAAGTTGACTTTGTTAAGTGAATTTTCATGGAATATCACCTTTTCCATGTTTCTTATGAATTCTTGCACTTTGATGAAAAAAATCATATTTCATATCAAAATTCATATTTTTCATAACTTTCCTATGTTTCAAAATAAATTTTTGCATTTTAAAGTAAACAATCACATTTCGTATCATAGTCGACCCCAAACATGTGAAAAAAGTCAAAGAACACTGCCCGAGTCAGCTGCACACTTGCGTTTGTTTGAAAAACCGCTTTCCCTTGCTCGTAGAGCGCTGAGACTTGCGGAATCGCATTTTCAGCGCCTGAGAAGCACAAAGCAGAGAGCACACTGCGCCGAGGCAGGAAACGGGCCTGTTAGATGAAAAATGTTGAAAGTTGACTTTGTTAAGTGAATTTTCATGGAACATCACCTTTTCCATGTTTCTTATGAATTTTTGCACTTTGATGAAAAAAATCATATTTCATATCAAAATTCATATTTTTCATAACTTTCCTTTGTTTCTCATGAATTTTTGCATTTTAAAGTAAACAATCACATTTCGTATCATAGTCGACCCCAAACATTTGAAAAAAGTCAAAGAACACTGCCCGATTCAGCTGCACACATACGTTTGTCTGAAAAACCGCTTTCCCTTGCTCGTAGAGCGCTGAGACTTGCGGAATCGCATTTTCAGCGCCTGAGAAGCACAAAGCAGAGAGCACACTGCGCCGAGGCAGGAAACGAGCCTGTTCGATGAAAAATGTTGAAAGTTGACTTTGTTAAGTGAATTTTCATGGAATATCACCTTTTCCATGTTTCTTATGAATTCTTGCACTTTGATGAAAAAAATCATATTTCATATCAAAATTCATATTTTTCATAACTTTCCTATGTTTCAAAATAAATCTTTGCATTTCAAAGTAAACAATCACATTTCGTATCATAGTCGACCCCAAACATGTGAAAAAAGTCAAAGAACACTGCCCGATTCAGCTGCACACTTGCGTTTGTCTGAAAAACCGCTTTCCCTTGCTCGTAGAGCGCTGAGACTTGCGGAATCGCATTTTCAGCGCCTGAGAAGCACAAAGCAGAGAGCACACTGCGCCGAGGCAGGAAACGAGCCTGTTCGATGAAAAATGTTGAAAGTTGACTTTGTTAAGTGAATTTTCATGGAATATCACCTTTTCCATGTTTCTTATGAATTCTTGCACTTTGATGAAAAAAATCATATTTCATATCAAAATTCATATTTTTCATAACTTTCCTTTGTTTCTCATGAATTTTTGCATTTTAGAGTAAACAATCACATTTCGTATCATAGTCGACCCCAAACATTTGAAAAACGTCAAAGAACACTGCCCGATTCAGCTGCACACATACGTTTGTCTGAAAAACCGCTTTCCCTTGCTCGTAGAGCGCTGAGACTTGCGGAATCGCATTTTCAGCGCCTGAGAAGCACAAAGCAGAGAGCACACTGCGCCGAGGCAGGAAACAAGCCTGTTCGATGAAAAATGTTGAAAGTTGACTTTGTTAAGTGAATTTTCATGGAATATCACCTTTTCCATGTTTCTTATGAATTCTTGCACTTTGATGAAAAAAATCATATTTCATATCAAAATTCATATTTTTCATAACTTTCCTATGTTTCAAAATAAATTTTTGCATTTTAAAGTAAACAATCACATTTCGTATCATAGTCGACCCCAAACATGTGAAAAAAGTCAAAGAACACTGCCCGATTCAGCTGCACACATACGTTTGTCTGAAAAACCGCTTTCCCTTGCTCGTAGAGCGCTGAGACTTGCGGAATCGCATTTTCAGCGCCTGAGAAGCACAAAGCAGAGAGCACACTGCGCCGAGGCAGGAAACGAGCCTGTTCGATGAAAAATGTTGAAAGTTGACTTTGTTAAGTGAATTTTCATGGAATATCACCTTTTCCATGTTTCTTATGAATTTTTGCACTTTGATGAAAAAAATCATATTTCATATCAAAATTCATATTTTTCATAACTTTCCATTGTATCTCATGAATTTTTGCATTTTAAAGTAAACAATCACATTTCGTATCATAGTCGACCCCAAACATGTGAAAAAAGTCAAAGAACACTGCCCGATTCAGCTGCACACTTGCGTTTGTCTGAAAAACCGCTTTCCCTTGCTCGTAGAGCGCTGAGACTTGCGGAATCGCATTTTCAGCGCCTGAGAAGCACAAAGCAGAGAGCACACTGCGCCGAGGCAGGAAACGAGCCTGTTCGATGAAAAATGTTGAAAGTTGACTTTGTTAAGTGAATTTTCATGGAATATCACCTTTTCCATGTTTCTTATGAATTTTTGCACGTTGATGAAAAAAATCATATTTCATATCAAAATTCATATTTTTCATAACTTTCCATTGTATCTCATGAATTTTTGCATTTTAAAGTAAACAATCACATTTCGTATCATAGTCGACCCCAAACACGTGAAAAAAGTCAAAGAACACTGCCCGAGTCAGCTGCACACTTGCGTTTGTCTGAAAAACCGCTTTCCCTTGCTCGTAGAGCGCTGAGACTTGCGGAATCGCATTTTCAGCGCCTGAGAAGCACAAAGCAGAGAGCACACTGCGCCGAGGCAGGAAACGAGCCTGTTCGATGAAAAATGTTGAAAGTTGACTTTGTTAAGTGAATTTTCATGGAATATCACCTTTTCCATGTTTCTTATGAATTCTTGCACTTTGATGAAAAAAATCATATTTCATATCAAAATTCATATTTTTCATAACTTTCCTATGTTTCAAAATAAATTTTTGCATTTTAAAGTAAACAATCACATTTCGTATCATAGTCGACCCCAAACATGTGAAAAAAGTCAAAGAACACTGCCCGATTCAGCTGCACACATACGTTTGTCTGAAAAACCGCTTTCCCTTGCTCGTAGAGCGCTGAGACTTGCGGAATCGCATTTTCAGCGCCTGAGAAGCACAAAGCAGAGAGCACACTGCGCCGAGGCAGGAAACGAGCCTGTTCGATGAAAAATGTTGAAAGTTGACTTTGTTAAGTGAATTTTCATGGAATATCACCTTTTCCATGTTTCTTATGAATTTTTGCACGTTGATGAAAAAAATCATATTTCATATCAAAATTCATATTTTTCATAACTTTCCATTGTATCTCATGAATTTTTGCATTTTAAAGTAAACAATCACATTTCGTATCATAGTCGACCCCAAACACGTGAAAAAAGTCAAAGAACACTGCCCGAGTCAGCTGCACACTTGCGTTTGTCTGAAAAACCGCTTTCCCTTGCTCGTAGAGCGCTGAGACTTGCGGAATCGCATTTTCAGCGCCTGAGAAGCACAAAGCAGAGAGCACACTGCGCCGAGGCAGGAAACGAGCCTGTTCGATGAAAAATGTTGAAAGTTGACTTTGTTAAGTGAATTTTCATGGAATATCACCTTTTCCATGTTTCTTATGAATTCTTGCACTTTGATGAAAAAAATCATATTTCATATCAAAATTCATATTTTTCATAACTTTCCTATGTTTCAAAATAAATTTTTGCATTTTAAAGTAAACAATCACATTTCGTATCATAGTCGACCCCAAACATGTGAAAAAAGTCAAAGAACACTGCCCGATTCAGCTGCACACATACGTTTGTCTGAAAAACCGCTTTCCCTTGCTCGTAGAGCGCTGAGACTTGCGGAATCGCATTTTCAGCGCCTGAGAAGCACAAAGCAGAGAGCACACTGCGCCGAGGCAGGAAACGAGCCTGTTCGATGAAAAATGTTGAAAGTTGACTTTGTTAAGTGAATTTTCATGGAATATCACCTTTTCCATGTTTCTTATGAATTCTTGCACTTTGATGAAAAAAATCATATTTCATATCAAAATTCATATTTTTCATAACTTTCCTATGTTTCAAAATAAATTTTTGCATTTTAAAGTAAACAATCACATTTCGTATCATAGTCGACCCCAAACATGTGAAAAAAGTCAAAGAACACTGCCCGAGTCAGCTGCACACTTGCGTTTGTCTGAAAAACCGCTTTCCCTTGCTCGTAGAGCGCTGAGACTTGCGGAATCGCATTTTCAGCGCCTGAGAAGCACAAAGCAGAGAGCACACTGCGCCGAGGCAGGAAACGGGCCTGTTAGATGAAAAATGTTGAAAGTTGACTTTGTTAAGTGAATTTTCATGGAACATCACCTTTTCCATGTTTCTTATGAATTTTTGCACTTTGATGAAAAAAATCATATTTCATATCAAAATTCATATTTTTCATAACTTTCCTTTGTTTCTCATGAATTTTTGCATTTTAAAGTAAACAATCACATTTCGTATCATAGTCGACCCAAAACATTTGAAAAAAGTCAAAGAACACTGCCCGATTCAG
>NC_080715.1:35059354-35114354 GCF_019097595.1 Hemibagrus wyckioides | reverse complement strand
CCATACTCCATATTCCATAACCTGAATCTGTGCCCTAATGTTGACATTGGGCCTCATTTGCACTCCAGGCTCAAGAGTAATGGAAGGAATCTGTGAAATTAAGCCAGCCAGCAGTGGTGCTGATGTGGCCATAAGGTCATGAGTGGATGAAGACCTCCTGAGATGCTACCTACAGATTCTCCAGATGATGTATTATTTCTTTCTGTCTTTTCTTCATTCTAAGGCTGTGAGAGTGAGTAAGAGTACATCTATGTTACTTTACCATTAAGTCAAACTCTGATCGTGATTTTCAAAAGTTTGAAAAAGCAATAAATATCCACTCAGTAAGATAAAAGAGACTGGTGTGCTGCGTGATTGTCCTCATATGTGTGAGTTTTACACACTGTAGCTTACAGAGAGAGGAGGAGAATTGACTGAAGTAAAAAGATCTCCTAGTCCTTCCCGTTCCATTAATCCTGGTCTAAGAGGCACGTGTATATTTTTCAGTGCCGTATGTGGTGTGTTTGTACTCTGTAGGGATAATACGAATCATTAATCATCGTGTCTCCTTGCCAAAAAGCCCTGCATTTGAAATGTCACTGTGATTTGCTGTCTGTAGCTACACCTGCTACTGTTTTCCAGGCCCCGTAATCATGTGAGATGTTGGAACGAGAACCTAAATGCCTGGGACACCCCTTTAGTACCCTTCCGTCCGCCCCTTCGTCTTTCTACTGTTTCACACAATTGGATCGCTGCCATCTACTTGGGATATTTTTAATCTTGCTTTTCCTTGTAGCTCAGAGCTCAGGAATCTTCCCCCACCAGCACAGCACCGACTCGGTCTGCTTACCATTACTTTTATTTGAAATTCTGATCTATATTTGCTTATCAGAAGCACATGTTGAGGCGGGTTGCTGCATACACACCACACACACACACACACACACACACACACACAGATGGAACCTAAAACTTAGTTTCGCTGTAAAATCCCTCCAAGGTGCATGCGTGTGTTCATTACAGAAGCACAGGAAATACCTGCCAGTACATAGGAAGCTTGCTGTCATTATTTTGGCTGTTTGATGTGTCTAGCCACGTACACACCGTTGTATGGAGGTGTGGACATGCAAAGCCGAAGCATCTTCTAACCCTTGGGTAGAGTAGCTTGGGGTTCAGATCCAGGTCGGGATTAAACCTAAAGGCCGAACTCACAAACGTTTCTCTGTGATGCTGATGTGTGCTTTCACATCTGCGGGAAAAGGGGAGTGCTGATATATGGGGCATGTGGCGGCAGCAGTCTTGAGAAAGATCTCGCATTCATAACGGACGGTCGTGTTGTTCTTTAACTGGGAAGTGCTTTGTGCCCTAATTGCTCCCAGGAGAAACAAGGTTTTGAGGAGTTGAAAATACTCTGAGGTAACGCATAATTTCTACACCAAACATTCTCTATGGAAAACATGAGGTTAAAGGAATACATCACTCACACTCTCTCTCTCTCTCTCTCTCTCTCTCTCTCTCTCTCTCTCTCTCGTGCGCGCTCTCTCTTGCTCTGAAATTAGAATTTAAGCTGCATAAATAAGGTTAAGACTCTTCTTTCCTTTGAGACCTGGTTTATATGAGTTTGGGAAATGTTCCGGCGATCAAAAGATTGAAAAATAGTCAAGGCTGGAGAATGTGTTCCTGTTTAAAGCACACTGGTCAGCACTCCCCTATGCCTCTCTGTGTTTTTAGGATCCACCTGAGGGGAGACCCTTGAGTTTTTGTGGTTATGCTAAATTCCAGTGCAGTCATGCCAGTTTGGGGTGGTCTCTCTCTCTCTCTCACTGTGTCTTTCTTTCATAGGCCCCTTGTTGAAGCATAGACCATCCTTTAGGACAGAATGTGCCCTATTCACGCTCTCAGAGCACGGATCTGATTGATTTCTTCCTTTCAGTGCCTTCTTGAACACAGTTTGTGTTCGTGTAACCCATCTTAAAAACGTAGTTAAGAAACCTGGAAACACACAAAGATTTAAAAAAAACACTTAAATGTTCTTTTTTTAAATCCACAAACTTCAAAAAACACAAAATTCAAAAAGCCTCGAATGGAAAAGAATTCCGTAGGACATTTCACTCTTCTACTTTCTTACATTAAACCACATAATAATGGTTTCTAAAAGGTTGTATTTTGAAAACCTTTCACACTTTTAGAGTTCTAAGATCAGATAAGATGACTTAATTAATCCTGAAGGAAATTATTTTGCCAGAGACTGCTTCAGAGTACACAAGACAAATAAATATAAATGAAAAATTATATATACATACACACACAAACACACAATTTTACATATTCTACATAGAACCTTTAAGGGTTCCAGCAGAGGAACACCCAAAGAACCTTTAAGAATTTTTATTTTTCTAAGACTGTTCCCACCTATACTTTCCATCACATGAGCACAAATTACTAAAGATTAATAAGGTAATTTCAAAACAAACACGTCACATTATTATAATTATGTAGTACGTAGTGTCAAGGATACTCATCCCAGAGCTAGTGCTAGGCGAGCTTTTGTGGTTAAAAGGTATTAAATTTTTTTATTTTTATAAGAAAATGACCAATGGTTTGTCTAGATAAGAGCCTTCCTCCTGGAATGGGATGGTTTAGAGCTCTTTGAAGCTGCATTTAAACTGCATTTTGGAAGGTCAAACACCACTGAAGTCCACTATATGGAGAAAAAATCCTGAAATATTTTTCATTTCTTTACAACTGAAGAAAGAAAGACATGAACATCTTGGATGATAGAACTTCTCCTTTAACAAAAATATATCAGTAGAACATGGTGAAAATTTTGCTATTGTAAATCTGACTAGATTTAATTAAATTTAATATTACCAGTAAAATGTAAAGATTTTTTAATAATAATAATTATTATTAATAAATAATTGTTCTACTTTTTATATCAATGTGATTTTATGGCAATTTTTATTTTTTTAATTTATTAATTAATTATTTTTCTTATCATTCCACAGCACTCAAATTTTTAAATCCAGTGTTTCAGAGTTTCAGGTGTTGATTCATTTTCTATAACAGCAGCTCAGAGCTAGTATTCAAGTGTCAGTAAGCACTCTTTCACAGGGACTTGTAATGTGACTTGCTACGTAATAAGTTATAATCAACAATGCATCATCAATGATTAGGTGAAGCTTCTTTAAGATTGCTTGAACTATTTTGTTCTTAAGAAAGAAATCTTGTTTTTTAGGTCTTTAGGGGAAATGATTTTTGCCTACTTTTACGGTTTCTTGGAGGTTTTATTAACCTTAAGAAGTCTTATTAACTTCTAAAAATGAAAACGCTGATGGTGGAATGTTATAATGGAAGTAAAAACAGGAAATAAAATGGAACTATAAATAATGCTCTTCATAAAACATTCAAAATCATCAATTGTTCATAAGAAAAAAGTAGAGGAATGTCTTGTTATTGGGAAATAATCACCTTAGTGCTGATAAAAGCAACATTGAATCACATCACACAACACCATCCTTGATTATT
The DNA here is from genome assembly GCF_019097595.1 of Hemibagrus wyckioides. Taxonomy (NCBI): domain Eukaryota; kingdom Metazoa; phylum Chordata; class Actinopteri; order Siluriformes; family Bagridae; genus Hemibagrus; species Hemibagrus wyckioides. The sequence goes on along the minus strand of NC_080715.1, from coordinate 35,110,847 downwards.
TCCCCATAAAAGCAAATCCTCATATGCCATAATAAATGATACAACATACATTTTTATCTCTCAAATCTTTGTATAGCATCAAACAAACCATCGCCAACCTCATACAGTAGCCTCAGCCACCAATCAGGCTGTTAGACCAACACACTCAGAGTGTTATTTGCCCACTTCCATATACATAAACTCACAAACACCCATGATTGGCTAGAATCGCTGTGATTGACAGGAGAGAGAATATAGTGTGTAATCAGTTACTCTAGGATTTTTTACAATCGCAGAAATTAACAATTTCAATTCAATTCAATTTATTTGTATAGCACCTTTTACAATGAGCATTGTCTCAAAGCAGATCTGTGATGGTGTGAAAGTCCCCATGTTGCTCTGTCCACAGCAGTCCCCTGGTCACAGGCTGTCCACACAGATCTATCCACAGCATCACTGAGGACCACCAAGGGACAAGACTCCAACCAGGGGTAGAGCCAGTGGTCACAGTGGGCCAGTGAACACAAAATTTAATCAAACTCTGTGATATTCCTCCTGCACTTTTTCAAAATGCTGATGATTTTTTTGCAGATTTGCTCCGAGACACGTCATGTGACATCATCGAAACATCACATGTTCATCCTTTTCCATTCGTGTGTGTGGACCATGAGTACAGAAACCCATTACATGTGTGTCTCTCTGGGAGGAGCTTCAAAGAAGGATCCTGTGCTTGCCAATTTTTTGTCAATTTAAGGTTTTTTTTTCCAGCAAAAAAGCACAAAAAACTTTAAATGAATCGTTGTAATAAATTTCTCTTGCTGTTTTTTCCTGACATCTGATGTCCATTTCTTTTTATTCTTCCTGATCTTTTTAATTTAATTACTGCATTTTCACACATTGAATTTTACAGCCATTCATTTCTTTGAAGATTTTTTTTTAAATCACTGAATTTACACTGCTTTAAATCCACACACAATGAACACAACTTGACACAGCAATATTTCAGCTCTCGGGGTTTGTCTCAAATGTTAAAAGCACATCTGTTATTAGGGAGATTTATTTCTAAATTTACTATGCAAATAAATTAAAATTCTTCTCCATATTTCATTCACACCAGTCCAGTAGGATCTAGTGAATACGTTCTTTAGTAGCTTTATGAAGTCGCTGATTGCCAAAGTAAAAGATCCTGCAAAGCTTTTTGAATTCCTTTTATTAGTGACTTTTGTTACATTAAATCATTTTTGTTTATTCGTTCATTCCTTCATTCATTTATGCAGTAATTCAAATCAAATTTGGCTCAGAAAAATCTACACAGAGAGTAAGATTAATGCTTCATGAAATATTTGCAAGCAACTGAAATTAAAAGTAAAATAACAGAACTATAAAACATTTATTTTGTTTTATGACTGATTTATGGAGTCATATCAGAAGAATTAATTGTATTTCAAGGTAAATTTTCCCAACACACACACCCACACACACACACACTCACCCCTCTACACACACACACACACATACACCCAACTACCCATCCACCCACACACACCCACACTGACACAGACATGCCCCACCCTGCACACACAAACACACACACGAACACCCATCCACATACACACACATATGTACACACACACACACACACACACACAACACTCCACCCAAACACAGGCAGCACATACACCGCTCTCCTACCCACCCACACACACACAGTTGTACAGTGTCTTTTTTCGGCACAAAAACACTCTCACCCAAATAAAAATGTTCAAGGTAATATATTAGAAGTGGATTAATATAAACCTGTGATTTAAAACTCAATCAGTTTTACTGAATCCATCCAAACTTTCTCTAACCAATCAGATCTGAGGATTTAATGCTCAGGTCATCTACAGGTTACGATTCTTCCTGTTCTTCATTATTTCCATTTTTTTCTGCACCAAGCCTCTGATCTATATGATAAGGTGTGTCTAATTTGTCTCCCTGGTGTCTTGATGTCAGTGTATTTTGTTTGTCTTGCGAATACGAAAGCTACATTTCTCACCACATTATCTTCTTCCAGGATCCTTGCTTACGTGCTCCTGGTATCTCGTTCCACGTAATTCCTAGTATCTAATTCTTGGCCTTGTTTATCATGTCTGTATCCTGACAGTTAGGTTCATCTCAGCTATCTGTGTCCTGACAGCTGCTGTTCGCTCGCATGAGCTTTTGTTTTCAGTCATCTTGTTGAGCGTTTGTTAGTCTGTTCCATTCTGCAGTGTTTATTTCAGCTAATGGAGAAAAGTAAACATGGAAATTTTTAAATTAAATTTAAACTGCTTTAATTGTTATTGTCACAAGGCCCTTTTTAGGCATAAAAAACCTCAGAATAAAAAATGATAAAGTTTATGAAATATTACATTTAAATGTATCCCAATCATCTAAAACGAGGTCCAAGTCTGTGTTCGTGCTCAGCTGATGTTCTTCTAACGGTTCCTTTACAACAAAAAACTCATCACCTTTTAAGCCTTCTCTGAAAACAAAGTATGTCGTTGACACTCGGAACATAATGAGCGTGCGCAGGGCTTTGATTGGCCGACGGCTCCCAGCACTAATTAGGATCGATTTAACCCCCTCCCCCCCACCACCACCACCACACACACACACACACACACAGACGCCCCCCCTTCCCCCTCACCACTCCTGTTTTACATATGTGATCTTTATTCAGATTGGCCTTCTCATATGCAGATGAGTAGCCGCATTGTTGTGTGCAATAGGAGGCACGTTACGCGCGTGTGTGTGTGTGTGTGTGTGTGTGGAAGCAGATGAATCCTCGCTTGTGACTGCACAAAGACAAAACGTGTTAACCGAGGGGAGGAGAAAACTGCCAATTAAAATCTACAGCAGTGTTCCCGCGTGCGAGCTGATTGGCCAATTGAGACCAAGAACAGCATGAAGACTGCAAATCTCAGCTTCATCTCTCTCTCTCTCTCTCTCTTTCTCTCTCTCTCTCTGCCTTTGCCGCTAGCTAGGTATTCTTTTTTTGTTTACTTTAGAGATTAGAAATGTAGGAGACAGCGAGACAGCTCCACACCTCCCTCACACACTACTTCCCTCATTCTTTCCCTCTTTTGCGCTCTCTCTATAACCCGGAGTCGGATCATGATCTATTCTGAGGAGGTGACGTCACCCTGCTACTGCAACCTGCCTTCATATCACTCTTAATGTTTTATATTATTATATGAATTAACTGTATTAGGCTTTAGTGCAGTAAGGCTGAGTGAAAGGATACAGTAAGAGTACACAGAGTACACATCCTCCGCCCCCCCCGTCTCTCTCTCTCTCTCTCATCCTGCAGATGCACTTGTTCACCCCACTATAAATAATATATCTGCACACACACCTACCTTAATGAATAATGCATAACATTGTCTCTACTACTCATTCCTGCAGGATGTATGTGTGTGTTGGACATGTCTGATTAAACACACACACACACACACACACACACCTACATACATACACACACACACATATATATATGTATATATATATATATATATATATATATATATATATATGTATATATATATATATATATATATATATATATATATATATATATATATACATATTATACACATACTTAGGTCATGTGACAGACATTTTATTATGTGATGAAAAGATTCATTGCGAGAATCAAAAATATACACTTTGTCACCAGTGTGTGTGTGTGTGTATGTGTGTTTCCTCCTCTTTGAATCCATCTCAGTATGGGCAAAGTGGCTGGAATGGAAAAAAATTCTGCATACCATTGGGAGAAAAAAAGGCAGAAGAATGCAAAAACTCAACAATTAAAAAAAAGGCTTCACTCTTCTGTAAAGGATTTTGCTCCAGCACATTGAGATCTGATGGCTTCTGACAATACGTCCCCCCTCGTCCCCATCCGCTGCATATACCCTGGAGGGTCTTGGAGGTTGTGGGGGTTTGGTGGTGGGGTTTCTCGGGGGCCTCTCGGCTTCTGGGAATTTTCAGCATGTAGGCGGACCCACCGTACCCACCTATAGTGTTGAACCGTAGCCTGAGCCGAGCGCTGTGTGTGAGGTCGTGCCGGCCGGGGGCGACCCCGGGCCCCCTAACAAACGCCACTAAGGCTCATTAAGCAGCGAGAGGGACTGAAATGAGAAGTGACAATGGTAAACTAGAGCACAGCGAGAGAGAGAGGAGCACGTCTCAGCCTCCGAGGCTCCGATTATGTACTTTCAGGTATACAAGAATCACTTATAATTACGCAGCGTCTGAGCGAAAGGATTGTGAAATGATGTTTGGCTTAGCCACCTCATCAACTCCCAGCATCCATCTGCCACCCAGCCAGATCCGTTGCCCCCGTTCTGCACCCCGCCATTCTTCTACAGCCCCTTCTGACATGCTCAAGCTGCCCTCCCGCCAGTCTGCCCCCTCGTCACTGCCCATTCGATTTAAAAACTGCAACATTTCTACTGGCACAAAGGCTTCAAAGAGCAAGGCCGTGCGACAAAGGACAGGGTTTTAGATTCTCTCTCTCTCTTTTTCATCACAGCCTCTCTCTTTCATCGACATGTTATGGCTTTAATTGGTGGCGACTGGAAGTTCACGCACCTGGATGAGGTGCTGGAGGAGGAAAAGCGCACCATGTCGGAATGCTATGGGAAAAACCTGGACCTGGACTTGACCTGGACGTGAACATGACGTGTCACATGACCAACAACGCTCTTGTCTCTGATATCAGTTTCTACGCTCTTTGTTTTACAGATTTCTGCCAGTATTTTCGTTTCGCTCGAACATGCCTGTGCTTTCTACTGAACTCAATGAACCTTTTTTTTGCTTCAAGGTCACGTTCGTGACGGCGGTGACAGACGGAGGGAGAGATTTCTGTATGTTACGTATTAAGCAGAGAGGGAGGGCTTTGATTACCTGAGCTCATACAGTTCTCCTTCTTGCACGTAGAAACGTATGTAATACACATGTGAGCTTCCTTTTGTTCACTTTCACACACACACAGCTTTGTTTGAGATATTCTGCATTTATCATCTAATTACTATACAAATATCTATTATTCCAATTAAACTGATCCTCATTAATTCTATGCATTATATTTTTTATTTTCTAATGCATTTTTTAATAAAATAAAATAAAATAAAATAATTTACAGGTTTGATTCTTAAAATCTGCAAGAACAGAGCTGCTGGCTGTTGGTTTACATTTTTTAATGCACCGAAATAATTTTATCAGGATATTATTATTATTATTATTATTATTATTTTATTTTATTTTTGCAAAGCTGTCAAAATCCAGACAAGTGTCTTTGTTCTGTTGCTGCACTCTGGGAAAGGCACAGTGGTGAGGGTGGGACTCGCAACCTATTCATCATTTTCTGCAATAGGGAAAGGCTTCTAATGTAAACATGAAGGACTCAGGAATGTTCCATATAGACCGCATCTCCATGTGTCCTTATAAAACCGTCTGCGCCGTCTCCTTTCTTTTCTTCCTCTCCTCTTCGTGCCCCCCCTTCCCTCCCTCCTCTCCCTTCCCTCCTCTCCCTTGCGCGCTCTGCAGGATGTATAGAAATTGAGGGATGATCTCACTGAGCGGTTTCTGAAAAAATGGTCAGGATTTCATCATCTCTCCGAACGTTTTCTTTCTCTTCGCTCTTCAGTGTTGCTGTGTGCCTCATGGGGGCAGCACGGGTCTGCGTTATCGCCCCAAGCCACGCTCGCTCTCTACTGGAACAGACAGACTGCCTCAGACAAAGAGCAGCGATAGTCAGAGAGGTAAAGGTGCAAGGAAGGAAGGAAGGAAGGCAGGAAGGAAAGAAAGAAAGAAAGAAGGAAGCTCCAGGCTGAAGGAAGAACACAGTGGAAGCAGATCAATCCAGCTGTGTCCAACAACAGCTGGAACTCAAATACTGCTTGATAATGGGGGTCTGCTGTGTGTGTTTCTGTCTTCAGGAACCATAATGATAGAAATTGTGACCTTTGACCTCGTGGGGACTTTATATCTTGTTCTCATAAGGTTGTTTTCTTCTCTCGTTTTCACTTTCCCCCCTAAAACTGCAGTTTTATTTAAAAAATAAATCTAAAAGATCACATTGTTATAGATACAATAACACACAAGAGAATAGAAATACCACACAGATAGAATTACAAATGTGTGTGTGTGTGTTAAGATCCTTGCATCTGATCTACATTTACATTAAAAAATTAAGTAAAAATGTGTGACCTCACTAGTAAATATTTTTCATTTCCTGCTGAACCCATTAAACTGAAATGATTTGCCTTAACTTCCCTTTGAGATACGAAGCAGGATAAAGCTTTACCTTCTGTCATTTAACCTTGACTGTTTTTGTGGCCCGGTTTTGAGGTTTTGTTTTCAAACGTTTCAGCAAGGATTTTGGCCTCATCGCTGTCTATGTCCCTAAATCCAAATGTTCAGATACTCCACTCTGTTCTTACAGAACAATTCCAGTTTTGGAAATTTTGTTTGTCTGATTTCTGCTTCTTTTGACTCACGTTTGTTTTTCCCTCTGTTGGATAACCTTACACAGAATGTTACTGGTTTAGATGAACAAGCACCCAGAGCATCTCAGAGAGCAGAAATGGCTTTGATATCAACATTTACTTTAAAGATAAACATTTGCATGAGAATAAAATAATCTTTTTTTTTTTTTTATAAACCTCTAGTAGGCTAAAACCAGAAGTACTTCTGAAACACTACACTAACTCTTGAGTGTCTACTTTAATATGAGCTTCATATTAACCACCACTTTGGAGTGGAACATGACAAAGATATTCAATCATGAAAAAAGGAGAATTTTTTGGCCTGTAATAAAATGAAAGATCTTTAGGAGTTGTAAAGATGAAGCTGCAGATGAAATAGCTCAGCTAGCTAATATTATTATTTACAATTAACAGAAGAAATTAAAAACAGAAAATGATTTTTTTTGTAATTTACACTTCCTAGCTTCACTCTGAAGGTCCTGTTGTCAGCTCCATCCATGCAATAAAGCTCCTTTTGAAGATCCCTAAACTCCCCTGAAGCGAATAACAAATATTTAATTAGCAGACACTTAAGTGGAAGGCTTTAGGACCTCCTCCTCTCTCTCAGTGCTATCTCACGTGAAGCCCTGATGATAAGCTCGGCTCTGTCCAGGTGAAGGTTGTGTACGACTTTACACCCAATTAGCTGGACTCAAGCGTACTCTGTGTCTTATCTTCACGCCCTCTTTCTGCCTCGTCAGTGTTGGTTTGTTGCTTATAATCCTGGTGAGTTAATATTTAAGCATGATCCTGATTAGACACATTGTGCAAATGAGGCAGAAAAAAGGGCAGTGAAGGGCCATTAAAGTTTACAAGTGACTTTAAGGGCCAGATGTCATAAACACAGACATGCTGCGTCCGGGTCACCAGAGTTAACCCTGCTCTTCATGTGTGTTGGTGAAGTCATTAACCCCCTTACACACACACACACACACACATGTTGGTAAGGAGGCGGCTGTGAGATTTCCTTTTCAAGATTCTCTCTCTCTCTCTCTCTCTCTCTCTCTCTCTGTGTTAAGCTACACATGCTTCTGCTCCTGAGATCCAAGTGATTTTGACCCCTCCTGCTCCCCAGACCTGCCTGATCCATACTTCTAGTTGGAGTCTCATCACTTAGAGGCTGCTGATGAAGATGAAGCCACATGAAGAGTCTGGAGATAGATGAGGTTGCTGTGGATGGTGGCATTTAGGAAGCATAGAGATAGCTTGCATGGAGAGGACTGCAGTTGATACAAAGAGTTTTTGCACTCAAGCCTCCATCAGTGAGCAGTTCTTCATCACTTCTTCAACAGTAAATCTAGAAGAAATTTCCTGGTTACACAAGTCCACTGTGTGATCATGTAGTAGATGGTTAGAGAAGAGGAATGATTTATAATCACATGCTCTGCTCTCACCCAGATGAAGATGAGAAGTTTCTTTCTTCCTCATGTCTCAGGGAGTTTTTCCTCACCACCATCATGCCATGTAAATGTAAAATGTATAATTTATATCCTGAGTTTATATATTTTGTTAAAAGTGCTATACAAAATAACATGGATGCAAATTTGAGCTGCTTTTTTAGATGAACAAGCACTTGGAGCATCTCAGAGACCAGAAATGATATCAACATTTACTCTGAAGATACAAACAATTGTGCATGAAAAAATGAACATATTTGTTATTTTGGAGCTTTTCTATGAATATATTGCTTCTAGTAGGTTAGGGAAAAACTGAAATACTTCTAAAACACTACAAATTCTTAAAATCCTGAGTGTCTATTTTCACATAAGCTTCATATTAACCACCACATTAATACATTAATACACATGGACTACCAAAATCCTCACAGCATCATATTTACGGTCTATATACTGTACATTCTGCATCTACGTGAAAACAATGACTCTACATTCTCACACAAAGTGTGTATTATGGAGTAACAAGACCAGTAGTGATTACAGCAAGAATTACCCAGGTGCCCTGACAGTGATAAATTTCTAATTAGTGCTCACGAACCACCGTGTGTGTGTGTGTGTGTGTGTGTGTGTGCGCATCAGTACTTTTTGTTCTTTTCATTTCATGCTTTTGTTCTGCACAATCGTCTCCTGGCCCTAATTCTTTTTGCATATTGCCTTCTCTGCATATTCAACTGATTAGCATAATGCTGCTCCGTTGTGTAGCTGTCACGGCTGCTGGAATGACTGAGCTTGTAGTTTGGCTGTGGTGAGATTTAGGTTTAACATAAGAAGATATTAACATAACTGCATTCTTCATTTTTATCACTCAGATTCCATTGATCATTATATAATCTGTCGGAGGCGTCGCTATGGCTCACATGACTGTGGGGCATGTCACTATGTGTCATGTCACTGTGGGTCACGTCACTGTGGGTCACGACGTTGTGGGTCATGCCACTGTGGGTCACGTTGTTGTGGGTCATGTTGTTGTGGGTCACGTCACTGTGTGCCATGCCACTGTGGGTCACGTTGTTGTGGGTCATGTCATTGTGGGTCACATCACTGTGGGTCACGTCACTGTAGGTCACGTTGCTGTGGGTCATATCGCTGTGCGTCACGTCACTGTGGGTCACGTCACTGTAGGTCACGTTGCTGTGGGTCATGTCGCTGTGGGTCACAATGTTGTGGGTCACGGCACTGTGGGTCATGTTGCTGTGGGTCACGTCACTGTGGGTCACGTTGCTGTGGGTCACATCACTGTAGGTCACGTTGCTGTGGGTCACATCACTGTGGATCTCATCACTGTGGGTCACTTCACATTGTGTTATGTCACTGTGTGCCATGCCACTGTGGGTCACATCACTGTTGGTCATGTTGTTGTGGGTCACGTCACTGTGGGTCACGTTGATGTGGGTCACGTCACATTGTGTTATGTCACTGTGTGTCATGCCACTGTGGGTCACGTCACTGTGTGTTACTTCGCTGTGGGTCATGGTGCTGTGGGTCATGTCACTATGTGTCACGTCACTATGTGTCACGTCAATGTGTGTCACGTCAATGTGTATTGTTGCTGTCTGTCACATCACAGTAGCATGTTTCCATGGGTAATATATGAGGAATAAAACAGTCAGAGCATGCTGTTACAAGAAAATAATCAACAACAAGGTGAAGATTTTTCCTTTTATAACAGAACACTTTGCTAGTTAATAAATGAATGAAATAGTCATGTCATTCTATTTAAGAGTTTAAAGCTTCATTTAATGTTAATGCAACGTCCATTAATAATGCAACTAACGAGAAACTGGATAGAATCATGAAGTCATGAAGGACTTACTGAACATCAGAGCACTGAGACTGGAGACTCATTTCATACATAAAAAATAAATAAAATAATAAAATAACAAACAAACAAACAAATAAATAAATAAATACCATATTGTGGATTATTATTATTATTATTATTATTATTATTATTATTATTCACAAGTCCTTGTGAATTTCCTATTCCATCCATCAATCCATCCATTTTCTCTGCTGTCTATTCTATCCTATAGGATTCGGGGCACAATGCGGGGAACACCCCAGACACACACACTTTAACTAACTATAGAAGTGAATGAGATTTTGTTGCCATTTTACCCATAAACATCTGATGCAGTACTGAGTAAAATAAAATGTTCCTCCAGAACCTGATATGATGCTACATAAAAGACAGATCTACAGAAGACACACAGAAGCAAGTCAGTAGAGTAAAATCATTCACTCTAAATTTTAGAAATGCCAATCAGAGAACAAAAAATAATTGACAGATTTTTGACCTGGAGGAGGAAACTGGAGAACCTGAAGGAAACCCTGCTCAGGCTGCTCAGGTGCTTGTTCAGTCTCTGGTCATTTTGAGACTGGACTACTGCACCTCTCTACCTCTGAATGCAATTAAACCTCTGCAAATGATCCATAATGCAACTTCATGACTTGTTTTCATCCTGCCTTTCTGAAGTTCTCCCACATTACCTCACTGCTGCTCCTCCACTGGCTTCCAGTAGCTTCATCAGATTCAAAACACTGATGCTTGCCTACAAAGCCAAGAATGGACCAACACCATCTGACCTCAAAGCTCTTATTACTCCTCACACTGCACCTTGCATCCTCAGATTTACTAGCACTGCTCGACTGGTCCTACTGTCTCTCAGGGTAAGAGGTAGGTACACATCAGGACTCTGTTCTGTTCTGGCACCGAGGTGGTGGAATGAACTTCTCATAGATGTCTGAGTCACTGACCATGGTGAAGACTTACCTCCTCCTGAAACACTTAAGCTCCTAAGCTCATCTGCCAAATACCGGAAAACGTAAACGTAAAGCCCTTAAGCAAGTGGAGAACATTCTACTCACTCCACACACACACACACACACACACACTGAATAAGTTACAGAACGACAGTCTGAGCTGATGTTATTGCAAAACATGTTTAAACCTTCCGACCAATCAGAATCAAGAATTCAAGAGTTCAGAGCACACTAAAAAAATGACACGTGGAAAAATATGGAATATAGTCCAATGTGTATAACATTTCATATTATAGATTAACAGCAGCAACATCTAAGAGCTATTTCTTTACATCCTGCCACTACACACACACACACACACACTTTTCGGAAGTGAAAACCTCAAGTTCACTTTGGCTCTTACTCATCACCTCATTATCTTAACATACGCCATACAAACACACACACACACACGCTCTCTGGTTCAGATCAGAAGCCACAACTTCTCTGAAGGTACATGTTCACATACTGTAACCATATGTGCATGTCCGCGTGTACAGACGTCTCCTATTTCCTCCTCGGATCAGAAGATGGGCTCAGTTCTGTGCGTTCTTCATCAGCGCAAGCGTGTGGAGAACGCCTCAGCACTGGACGTTGCGGTTGTGTTGAGTTTATGTTCCTCAGTTCTGTATATTTAGGACAAAAGAGCTGTGGATTTGTAATCTCGTCAAAGATGTGGATTTTTTTTTTAGACGGAGTTAATCCAGATTCTTTTAAACAAACAGAATGAAAGCACACACTCAAACAAACACGTAGGCATTTGTGTGTGTGTGTGTGTGTGGGGCATGCCGTTTGGTCTGGTGATACTGGAAGTGCTGAAGTCACAGGAGATCAGTTGCATTGTGGGAGTTCTATAAGTAACCCTTTGCTTTATCTAGCAGCTGTTCCTTATAGATCTGGCCCGGCTCCTGAAACACACCCCGCCTTCACATCTCTCCCCAGGCCACGAAACTGATCTGCCACCCTGGGCCTACTGCCATTAACACACACACACACACACGTACAGCGCACAACCCACATTGCATTCCACGAGACGAATGTTTAGCTTTAATCCCATAATAAGACTCTCAGCTGTCCAAGAAAAGAAAGATGACTTTCCTCTGCCAGATTCCTCTCTTCTCCTTTTGTCCCCTCTTTTCTTTTTTTCTTGGGTTGTTCCCTTGTTCCTTCTCTCTCTCTCTCTCTCTCTCTCTCTCTCTCTCTCTCTTTTCTTACACTTTGTTTTCGATTATATCGGAAGAGATCACTTTCGACCATCCATGTGGTGTAGCAACTGTATTCCTCCAGCTTTTCCTGTCTCTCTGCCTCAGTATCAAGACCACACACACACACACACACACGCTGCCGACTGACTCATCAGTCCATCATTTCTCCTCCTCATATTCTGTTCATTTTCTAAACAAATGTTCTGTTTGGAAAGTTTTTTTAACATGTGAAAGATGAAGACTTGATGTCTGCTTGTCAGACTGTGTGTGTAAGACAGAAGGAGAGAGAGAGAGAGAGAGAGAGACAGACAGAGAGAGAGAGAGAATATTCATCTTAACACATTAACACTATAGCAGTTTAAGTGCTTTGTAAAAATCTTTCAGTATGTAAAGTGAGTGATTTCAGTAAGAATCTCTGCCATCAATCACTCGATTTATTACATTACAGCATGTGCCATTCTTTATTTTTAGCTATAATTGGAGACATCATTCATTACATGATATTCTTTATATTCTGTGTAGGAAAGAATAACTAAAAATAGTTTTAATGAGTTATAACACAACAATCTGGCAAAGATTCAGTTTTTTAGTCCATTTTTAGTTCTAGTCATTTGTAGTATTTTTTTTTTTTTAGTAATTTTTTTTATTAATTTCTCAATTTTTACTCATTTTTTGTAATTTTTAAAATGTTTCAAATGTTTTGTAAATTTTAAAGGTTTACTAATTTTAGTAATTTTTTAATGTTTTGTAATTTTTAGTAATGTTTTAATTGTTAGTAAATTTTAAAAAAATTAGTCATTTTTAGTAATGTTTTATTTATTTATTTATTTTTTCTATTTTTAGTCATTTTTAGCACTGTTTTAATTTTTAGTAATTAGTCATTTGTAGTGTTAAATCCTGTGGAATTTCCTCAGGACTAGTTACTTCCTGTTTTCTCATCAGCTATAATCAATCATATTTCCATCATGATGCCGTAATTAAACTTGACATAAACATCTCCTCACCACAGACAGCTTCAACCCACAACTTCAACAACTCATTAAATGACTTTTCTAAAAACAAAAAAATTACAATATTGTCTAACGACAAAAATCAGTAGTACATGTCACATGCTGGAACTACCGCCTGTGGTTATGTAAAATAAACACACACCTTTTTAACCAATCAGATTTGAGCTTTCAGCTAGCATGTGTTTAAAAGAAATAAAACAAGTTTCTGACCAATCAGATTTGAGGATTTGATAGAACGGGATAGACGTGGCCAATGAAGTACTGCATAATGAGAATATTAATGAAAAGAAATGGTTCCTTGCAGTGACATAATTGACATCATTGTGTGTGTGTGTGTGTGTGCTTCATTAACACACAGTGCAGACGAACAGGCAATATTATGACACCTGAATATACGACTCAATCAGCATGACGATCACACAACGTTATTCACAATGCAGCTGCTCCAGGGAAGATAACACACACACACACACGCCACTGATTTGCCCAAGACATAATGAATCCGTTTGTTAATATACATACACCGGTACACACATGTGGGCGAGTGTGTGTGTGTATACAAGGCTGTGGTGAGAGTGTCTCAAGTGTGTGTATGTTTCTCTGCATGCATGTTTGTACATGTATGTGTAGGAGTCGTTTCAGGAAGCAGCAGTTTGAAAGAACATCAGCTGGAGGTGGTTTAGCGTCCATCCGTCTCTGACGTCGAATCCTTTTCACTAAATCCTCCTGCATTAATACTTAAACACTCTGGAGGAATGTTTGATTAAAGCATACATGCAATCAGCATGAACATGTTCATACACGCATAGGCTCGCTATAAAGTTCTTCCCTCAACATATATCTGGAGGCCTGGGAAAACCTGTCAGATGTCCCAGGGGCTGAGTTCTGCTGAATATGAGGAAATATCTTGCCATCTATATCTAACATGCATTAACAGCATGTACTATAAGACTTACGGATGATCAGTGGAGACAATGGCATTGTTTCTCTAAAGAAAGAGGGAAAAGACTTAGCCAAGACTTGACTCGCTAGGTACCATGGAGAAGCGGCTTTTTATCCTTATTTGCCTGTTTCAGTATCCAGAGCTAGGGCAAGTTACTTACTTATCAAAAACATGCTAATGATGACAAGAAGTATAAAACACAATAACAAATCCAAAAACACAAAGACGAATCAGACAAACTGGAAAAGGTAAGTATAGTTTACGAATGGAATTCTTCCCTCTGATTGGACGAGACATCTGTCACTCAGGATATACAAGAAGTAGGAAATTGTCTATCTAACTTTATTTCTTGCACACGTGTGGAGTTCTACCTTCACTTTAAACCATTATTTTCTGATAGTGCAACTTTAAATATTTTAAAGAAAATAACATCATAACATTTATATTTGTAAGAAAATGGAGTTCATTCAGTGCTAGTTTGAGGAAGGACATTCATATGGAGTGATTTTGGATATACTGATAGCGTATCATAAAGAATAGTTTGAGATCTCTAAAAAACACACCAGGAATGTCTGGAAGACCAAACTATTCCAGATTAAAGGATGTAAGGAGTGCTATGAGAGCAAAGCTGCATTCATACACACACCAATCCACTTTCTACTGCTGCAGCCTGCTGGATTTCCTGTATATCCTGAGTGACCTTATATGTTATGTATATGTATATGTTTCGTCCAATCAGAGGGAAGAATTCCAATCGCAAACTATAACTATCTTTTCCGGTGTAGTTGTGTCTTGTGAATTCAGATATGAACAGCAACAACAACAACAAAAAATTTAGAACGTGTTTGTTATTTAATCTATTAATTAAGTCGCAAAACCTAAACGAAATCAAACATGCTCTACAAGACAGATCATTAAAGTATAATTTCCCTCCAAGAATGAATTACTGACTTAAATAGGAGCTAGTGATGAGGGATAAAATAAAATATGGATAAAATAGTTTAATAATTTAATTTAATTATTTATTTTTATTTCTATTTATTTATTTATTTATTTATTTTTGTTTATTTATATATTTCCCCTCTCCTTTCTCTGTTTATTATAAAATTGAACTGAATTGAACTGATGAGTTAAAGCAGGTACTAATCACCAAATAATGAAGAGCTAACCTGAACAATGGTGTGAGTCTTGTGAATTCATGCATGGATAATGAACACCACCACTGCTCCATAGCTTTCAGATGAGATTAAACATGCTGTGAGATTAAACATTTGCTACATGCTAGATTTAGAAACATTGCTAAAGCTCAAATCTGTAGAAAAAAAAAAATCCTAAAGAGTGTATAAATGTTTTTTCTGAGCTTTTCAAAGAATTTCTTCAAAGCCCATGCTGTATTAAGAGGTAAGGATACAGTTTAGCAAGTAATTAATTAATCATTCATTAATACTGTGTATGTATATGTATGTGAATTTGAATTTGAATACAGATGCAAAATCTTCCGTAGGCAGACTAGATAAACAAGTTTTGTGGATATATTTATTCTTTTTATGGATTAATTACATCCAGAAAATCAACAATCCTGCACTAATATCTGAGTTAATACGTACTTATGAAACTAATGATGGGATTAGGCGTGAACTAATCCCCAACTAATGAACCTTAACTATGATGGGAGTCTTATGAATTCATGCATGAATAAAAAACCTTGATGTTTGTTAATTAATGTATTAATTAAGACGTAGAAATGAACTAAATCCAACATTATGAACATTAGGAATTAAACGTGAAATTGTTCCTATGCAGTAATGTGCTATAAAAACAGTGAGACTGAAAGAGAAATGGATGGAGAATGACGTTGGAGATGAAATGAGATGATCGGTGTTTAATTGTTTATTAGCATGTCTTTCTATGCTCTCTGTCCTTGAATGGCGGAAAAAGGATCAGTGTAAATTCACTGATCAGCGATCCTGAACAAGAACATCGGAACTGTTGTCCTCCGTGCTGACACCAGGCTGCTTCCTAAAGATTTCGGACCTTCAGTGAGAAGATGCTAACCTCATGAGGACTTTGAGGATAACAACCTCCTCCTAATCAATACACAAAATAACATTCTACATATGCTGGAGGAGTTGGTGTTGAATCTATATACTGGTGTTTATAATAATTTATAATCACACTCTCTGGTGTTTATCATTTATAATCACACTATATTTTTTGTTATACAAATAAAATTGAGCTGTAAATGGTTTAATTAATACATTTATTAATAAAAATGTACTAACGCGTATTTAAGGTGATCATTATTCCCTCATGAGCTCATAAGACTCACTCTGTAGCTAAGGTTAGTGTCTCATTAGTTGGTGATTAGTCTTAGCTCATCATTCTGTAAATCATTTCAATTTAAATTAATCAGGACATTATATTTTACAGTGCATTACTTCATGTTTTGGTATGTCAGTATTCATTTTATTATAAAGTTTTACCAACTTCGTTGTGCTGTTGTCTTAATTAATTAATTAATTAAATAAATAATTAATCTGCATTTTTTTCCTCATCACTGAAGCAGATTATTAAAAAGGTGAATAATGTGAGTGAAACCGATGAAGAGAAGTAGACTTCCGTTGAGAAAACCTTATGGTGTCACGATGTGACGTGATGTTTTCGATATTTAGACATCATAGAATTTCATAGAATGGAGATTTTGAATATTTTTGGAAATCTGAATGCTTGACCATTGCACACAAATGGACTTGTATGAAAAGCCATGCATTAATGAGAGATATTTTTTGTGTGTGAGTCTGAATATGTTCTTAATTGAGAACTAAATCTAATCGATGTGAATGTTAGAGAGTTGTTTTAGTGGGTGGGGCTCGGCTGGGTGGCCTCGGCTGATTTGTTTAGATGCAAGATTGAGAGAGCTTCTTGTAAATGACTTAATTAGGACTCACTAAAGTCCACACACCTAATCATAAGTCCATAATGACCCTGTGATTAACCACTTCCCCAACAGCTAGAGAGAGAGAGAGAGAGATAAAGAAGGGATTTAGATATTTAAGGTTGACACTAGATTAGTTTAAAAACTGATTAGCGTCTGTTAAAGTGTCATTAGTGTTGACACGGCTTAACATGCTTGTGACACATAAACGTTTAAGGCAGCAAACTAAACACTCAAAGGCCACTTTAATAGGAACACCTGAACACCATAGGCACAAGAGTCTCTTACTGAAGTAAATACAGTCTATCTATCTATCTATCTATCTATCTATCTATCTATCTATCTATCTATCTATCTATCTATCTATCTATCTATCTATCTATCTATCTATCATTCTGTTTTATCTGTAGCTGTGTCTTTCCTCAAAAGGCTTTTATTCAAAATTAAATAAAAATAATTTGAAGTGTCTGTCAAGCAGTTAGATGGATATCAGTGATCATGACTAGCTAGACTTATAAATAAACAAATGCAAAAAAGAATCAAACATAGCTTTACAGATTTCTAAGTATATTCATAAAAAATTATTCATTTAGGGGATTTCTGATAAAATTACAGAGATATTTTCTGTTATTGGTGGACAGGAGAGGAAGTGATGTAGTGGTTGGTTGTTGTAGCACATTTGAGATTCGCTCAAAAACTGAGATTTAAGATGCTTTTCTGTTTACTGTGGTTGTAAAGAGTGATTTATTTAAGTTATCAAAATGTTTTCACCTTCAGAAGTGCTGCTCATTGTGTGTGTGTGTGTGTGTGGTGTGAAAATCCTAGATCAGAAGTTTCTGATATCTTTAAACCAAACATTGTACCACAGTTAAAGTCAGTGAGGTTTCATTTTCTTTATTCTGATGTTTGATGTGAATATTAACTGATACTCTTGACCTGTAGCTGCATGAATTTATGCACTGAGTTGGTGTTAATAATAAATCTATCAGCCAGTGCTGTGGCATTTCTGGTGGAGCAGCTTTACATTAAAGCTCTGTAGGTAAGATAAGAAAACTGTAGGAATTTCCTCATGGACAACATGGAGGTGATGTGAAACATTTTTGAGAGAATCTTCAATCAGTTCATTGCATTTAAAAAACCTGTTGACCTGAAAAATGATCTCAGTCAACACACCAACATTCAGCAGTTTAATGCTGGTTCCATGGTCTCCATGTGGTTCTATCCATAGCAGTCTCATGGGTCTCCAGGGTGTCCACATGGAGCCATCTCCAGCAGCTGTGACCACTACCAACCTACTGGAGGACTTGTTCATGGTACATCTTAAAAGAACAATGTGGAAATTTCCTCATGGACAACATGGAGGAGAAATGATACATACATCTTTAAGTGAATCTTCTGTCAATTCATAGCATTTACAAAAAATCAGATCGAGTTTTTGTTCTGAAAAATGATCTCAGCTGTGGAGATCATTAAAAATCCCACCAACGTTCTTGATGAAAATAAAATCAGGTAGCACCACAGTACTGAATTCTGAATCTATACATAGAAACTCATTTGTCTTTCCTAAAAAGGTATTTTGGAGACTATTCCAATTATAACACCTTGATATTATTTGTAACAGCACAACCTCCTGAGCTGTAGAGCGTATTAGAGGACATTTAGTGTGGACGGAGAGGAACAGGTGGACACTGGACAGAGAGACAAAAGGTCATGCGATATAACCTATGAGGCTGGAGGTCAGAGTGAAGTCCGAGGTCATCATGAGAACATTTCGTCTGTCAGTAACAGCTGAAGAGATGCGTGTCTATTTGCATCTGCTCTTTAATTCTGTTTACATGCAGATTAGTGCTCATGTCCATCATGTGTAAGAGATATCAAAATTATTTCATTTTATTCATCAGAAATTGTTTTATTTATTTAGTTTTTACGAGTGCGAGTCGACTCGAGATTGCAGTGGGTGGTCAGATTCTCTTTCATCTTTCCTCCACTTTTTTTCTGAGCCTTGCGTACATCTGATCCAAAAAGAATAGCAGCATATTTAGTGGCAATTCTGTTTATTTAAGCGTGTGCACTTAAAATCCTTCTGCTTTGTGTGTTTAAATACGTTCCTTGGCGACTGCTGGAAGGTGCTGAAATACAGGCTGAGGGGATCTCCCTTTCATTTTCTTTCAAAAAGGAGAAACAAGGTAGAGGTTTTTAAAAAACAGACCCTAATCCATGTAATCAGCCTTTAAGTAAGGGTGTATGTGTGTGAGAGTGTGACAGTCTGTGTGTGTGAGTGTGTGTGTGTGTGTTAGGGGAAACCCGTATTAGATAAATCAGTAAAGAAGGAAAGAAGCCCTGAAGCGCCACTGGTTAGTCCAGTGCTCCGGAGAGTCCAGATAACACAGGCGGCTCATCGAGCACTCCTTTTTTGTAATCTAACACCTACTCTCTCAACTGGACCTGAGAATGCAACACACACACACACACCTCAACATACAAATAAGAAGTGTGTATCTTTGCAGGTCACATGCCTTTGTATCTGTTGCCACATGGTTTACCTCACTGAGTGGTGATTTACCACAACCTTATCTCTGTTCACACACACACACACACACACACTCGAAGCCTTACATGTCAAGGTCATACTATCATCTTTGATTTTCCTCTAATCCTTTGTTATAGCGTAAAGAGTGTCTGTAAAAGGGACAAGGAAAGAACAGAGGGAAAAGGGGCTCCAGGCGAAACTGGGGTTTTTTTCTTCCTTTTTTTTTTCTTTTTCAGGATGCTCTGGTATTGGACGTTTAAGGGTCAAAGGTCACTGGGCAGCAACGGCTACCTTCCCAGAGTCCCTCTAATGTTCTTTTCTGTCATATCCATTTCGTCTGTTATGACACACCACGAAAATGACGTCTTAGAGAGTGGAAATGTGTTCAATAAAGATTTCTAAAGTGAATATTGAAGAAATATTTGATTCTTAAAATTATTAAAGTTATTTCTAAACACTTAGACTCTGAAATGTTTGTTGAATTTCGGGCTATTAGCAGATTTCTAGACTAATATGTGAAGAGAAGCTTGAAATCAAGTAGAAATATCTAGAAATTTGTTAAATTAATTTAGTTTGCTATCATTTTAAACTAGTATAATAATGTCTAATAATAAAATCTACACTGTATAATACAGCCCATAATGCTAATATGTCATTAATAAACCTCTAAAGCTCTCGTGTTCATCCAGCTGGATTTTGGTTTTAAATTAAAGCAACCTTAAGCAATGTTAGCAATATCTCCCCTAGCTTCACTTTGCTGAAATGTTTCCATGACGCTGGATTTACTAAATCTCTGTATTTCTACACGGTTCTATCCATATCGTCACTATCGTTCCCTCATATCGAGGACACTTTTTCATTTTCTCATCACGAGACCTCAACAGCGGAGACCCAGTTCCAAACTGGGACACATGCGACAGCGTAATCTCTATGGGAAAGTGGAGCGTATGTCAATGTTGGTCAGAGGTGGCTAAATTTAGGTCTCTCTTTAAGTAGGTCTCAAAGTGTGTCTCTGTCTATCTCTCTCTCTCTCTCTCTCTCTCTCTCTCGCTTTCTCTCTCTCTCTCCTGTGGATCAACAAGGACTGACGGGGTTCATGGTAATCATTAAGAGAACTAGCAGCTGGGAAAGTTCAGAGCATGATAGCAGCCCACTGTCTGAACTGGGTCACGAGGAGCTTCAGATGCAACAGGTTCAGTTCAGAGACTCAAGACTCTCAAGATCTTTTCCTTCAGATTTCGTGAAAATATCAAACATCACAGTAGCTAACACAGATAAAGTGCTTTTGTTATAATCTTGCTTTATGGGAAAGTATTTTGTTTATTATAAATGTTGTATAAATTTGGTGACATTTAATTGCAAATGGAGTGTCACAATCATTTACTAATAGCGACATCTATAGGTATTAATTTGAAGCTGTCATGTGATCAGGTTAGCTGTGTGAAGACCGGAAACACAGAATAAGAAGAGTTTAATTATCATTAATATCTTGTCAGAAAATGTCTCCTGAATCTTTGACTGGAAGGCAAGATTTGTTTATTTTTTAGTTTTTTTAGTTAATTTATTAGTTTATGTACTGTGTATTGATGGACTGGCGTTATGTATTTAAATGTCATTTTTATTTATTTTCATTTAGTTTTTTACAGTGTCCTTATAGTGTCTATGATGATGACTGGCCTGACCCTTCAAGAGAAGACATTAAATATTAAGACATCGGTTGAAGCGTAATGAAATCTAATTCTGTGGATATTCCGCATTATAGCAGAATTATTTTTTTTAAATGTAAGTGCAAATTCATGAGAATAATTTGCGTAAACAATTTGAATAAACTTGTATGGAAAATTATTATGAATTACTCTTTAATTAATAATTAAGATCATTAATTTTGTCATAGAAATTACAACTTTCATTCAAATAATTTGTTTTTAATTTTTTTTTTTTTTTTGCTTTGGATATTTTTTACATTTTATTTTAAAATTATTTTTGCTTTGGATTTTTATTCATTTATTTATGTATTTATTTATTTATTTATTAAATTTATTTATTTTTTGCTTTGGATTTTTTTATTTATTATAATTTTTTATTTTTTCATTCTGCTTCCTGCTTTTCTGATTGTTTGCAAGAGATCCACAATGAAAGTGACCTTGTGTTAACCAAAATAACATAGAGAGGACACACACACACACACACACACACACATGTATTTTAGGCGGCACAGTATAGATTGTGGAGACATTACGTAGCTTTGGGCTCACTTCTCCTCCTCAGTGATTAATCACACCATTCAGTAACGAGGGAAAAGTGTTAATGAGAGCAGCACCACTGCCTCCACTGCCTAAATTATACACTCCACAGGAGCTGTGACGTGTGTGTCAGCGTTCTCTCTGTTAAACCAGGTCATCAGAATGTACTTTTTCCATCAAGTGCAGAAAAACAAGCCAGGTTGAACTGAAAGAGATAAACACATCGAAGAAATAAAACAGATGAATTTACAGATGAATAGTATCAGGTATGTGTGTGTGGTTTTTTCTTTTAAGAAGGAGTCACACAGGCACTGGAACCGTCTCCTCATCAAACATCTGAACTCAATGGTAAAGTCCTGAGGCGGGGCTGTGGGTATTACTGAGATTGACACACTATAGGCTAGAGTTTGGGGTCAATGGGGATGTGCAGATCAGAGCTGATTGGAGGGAACAGCTTGATGGGCGGAGCAAGGTAGCTTTCACAAAGGATGCGTTCCGATCTCTATAATACGTTCAAGCTCTCGGTCAGTGGCACAAAGTGGACTTGGAGCTCACAAAGCCATTGAAAAGTGGCACTGTGAACTACAATGGCTGCTTTAGTGTCAATAAATCTGACCGTATAGCAGTAGGTACCTTATTTGTTACCCTGAGGTTTTGTGCAGATGCTGGAAAGCTTTTAGAAGTCAGAATAGTATAATTGTTGCATATGGACCTGTTTATTTCTATTTATTTCATATTATATCATAAACCAGGAGAGTGCTTCGAACCAAAAGACATAACTCCCACACTGTGAAATAAGGACTAAAACATTTGGGGTTTGTTGTTAATGGGAAATAAATCCACAACACAGAGAAGTGATGAGAAAGAAACACATCTTCTTCTGTTCTTTCATGTTACTGAAAAAGTAAAGGAATGACATTTACGTCTGACTGTTAGAAAGTGCTGACACTGGAGACTCCTTCCATAAATGGTGAATAAAAATGTGTATGGATCGTGTGGCACACATTTAAGTTTTGTCAGAGCCTTTAGAGAAGATTACTCAATTACTGACCCATCAGAATCGAGCATCAATATTTAAGCAATACTTTATCATTTAAAGAGAATGGAAATAACGGAGCGTTTTTATACCATGGCATGAAAAAAGGAAGAATAAAATAATTTTTGGTGCGCTCGTGTATTTTTTGAACGTGCTTTTAACACACTTTCACAATTCATTTATTTAGGACGCATAAAAAGGTTCATGTCGACAGCAGATGGAGAGAAAGAAAGAGAGAAAGTTGAGTCCTTAGCTCAGGGAAGCCTCTTTAGTGTCGGATTGACAGTAAAGCCAGGACACGCCCTTGCCCTGGGGCAACACATGCTCATGGTGGTGAATATACAGCTGTTATGCAGATGCTACTAGATGTAGCTGTAGATGGTGTTATTAATAAATAATTTGATCTTCACAGCTGATATTGCGATTGATGTTAATGTTATACAAATTGTTGATTAATATTCTCTAACTGTGTGACGCCTATCAGGAGCAGAGTCCAAAATGTCAGACGTGTGATGATTAATATCCAACAGGCCACTTTTAATCTATTTGCACCTTAACGGGTCTAACGAGAGGACCAGGACGGGCCTTTCTGCCACATCTGGTGCTGTAATTGGACAGCCGGCTGTGACCCCCCGTTGAATCGAAACAGGCCTTGATTTTTTTTTTTTTTTTGCCACTGCTAACAGAATCCAGACCTTGGACTCTCACTACAATTTTCCAGCGCTGTGAGAATGACCAGCTACGCTAACGACGCAGCCAGCGTGGGGGTCAGCGCTAAAATAATGACCTCGGCAGCCTCACACTTTGTCCAATTAAAGTGCAGAACACTTCAAAAGGTCAGACCTTCATCCCAGCAAGGAACACTGAAGAGGGAAGAAAGGCATAGAGGAACTGAAGAGCCCCTCTTTAATAGTTTAGGACTGTGCAGGGGGTATTTAGGTTTCTAATAATGGGGCAATGGCGTGTGTGGCTGGTGTGTGTATAAAGGTTTTTTTTATAGGGGGCATAAAGAGGGTAATAGGGCTTTGAGGGTTGGAATTTGTCAGTAGTAAGGTCTAGCCTAATGACAGTCTCTCTTAACTCTATAGGAATTCCTTGTATAAGTCCAATCTGTCAGGATTAACAATTCTGCCCCAGGATATTTGAGAAGTTTCACAAGCGGGAACTTGAGAGGCTCAGGGTGAAAAATGTTGCAGTTAGTTTGACCATAATTAAATGCTTTATGGAACACAGCAGACTGACATGTTTCACTTAATTTATGCTTTTTCATATCCTTAAGTTAATTGAAATGAGTCTGAAGCAAATCGCCATATGTACAAGCAGAAATTAATGTCCTTCTTTAGCGCCAAATGTCACTGCTACAGCACACACACACACAACACACACACACGGAGTGACACACACACGGAGTTCTTCTCTTGCACATGGACTAATGTCATCAATGTCATCAAGTGATCAGTTTCTCACACAACACACAATGATATCAAACCTCATTTAAGCTTTAGACTGATTACAGAGACTGGTCATTGCTGGTGAATTTATAAAACAATAAACAATTAATTACATAAAAATGTTAGTGTGGGTTTAGCTAAATATTCTCCTTTAAAACGGAATTTAAAAAAAAACAAAACACTGGACACAACACTGGAGACTTCCACCAACTGGGACACCAGACCATGAAACCCGGACCAAAGCAAACACACACCACACACACATTTCAACACCTATGGACAATTTAGCATAACCGGTCAGCCTATATTCTCCTAACTGGACAGGAAATTGAAGGAGCTGGAAGAAAACCCACAGGAACAAAGGTGAGAACATGCAGAGCCATTGTCCACTTCACCAAAACTCCTTATATCCTTCATCCATCATGGGTAGATCTTTGTGAGAATGAAAATAAATTCTTGTGTCAAGGAGTAGGACTATTTATGCAGAAATATATATATTTATTTATTTGTTTGTTTGTCTATCTATCTATCTATCTATCTATCTATCTATCTATCTATCTATCTATCTATCTATTTGTTTAATGTATTTGTTTGTTTGTTTATTTGTTTATTAATTTATTTCAATCTTTTTTGTTCATATCACATATATGTATATGTGTATGTTTTTGTTTTGTTTTTTCATTATAAAAAAGTTTCTTGCTTTTACTAATTGCACGTGACAGCAATGGAATAACCAGAATAATAATTCTTCAGTCAGTATTTTCTATCCAATTTTTTTCCCCATGATTAAGGGCATATGCTCATATTTAAAGCTGGCTGTCAAGATCCTATTCAAGGTCCTATTACAAACCCCAACCTGGACACATTTAGTGAAGAAACTACATGTAGGTGTTAGTGAATAATCTCAAGACCACTGAAACTCATGATTACCGGGTTCTTCGATGTTCCTCCTCCTTCTTCTCTCATCCCTCATTTCCTTCTGATTCCTTTTGTACTAAACGTTCTCCAAAATAAATGTAGGCTCCATGATGAGATTCATTCCTGATGGATGTAGATGGAATGTAGTGTAGATACCTGTACCTGTGCACACCTCTAGAGAGAAGAATAAAAAAACATCTGGAATGTGTCATTTTCGTTAGATGCTAACATTAAAATCGTCCACTATGGAAGATGTGTGTTGAGATGTATCTGAGGTCAGAGCAGAGTAGTGCTGAGCACAAGGGCTCTATAACGCTGACTCTGGGGATATTTGACATTTAGAGTGCATCCCTAAACCCTCAACAAACACACACTCACACACACACACACACACACACATACACACACTGCAGGCATGCTCAATGACCCCTGTGTTTCCCCACATCAGCCCCCTGGGAGTCTTGCTAACTCACAAACACACACACACTGCTCTTTAATCCTCAGACACACAGCCCCACCCCGGTTAGCCGACATCCATCCATTTATCCATCTGCAGAGATACCTTGCTGTAGTGATCTATCAGCTTTCCTCTCCGCTCGCCTTTCTCTCCTTTGAATGCTGAGTGTTGGAATGTGTGTGTGTTGTCAAGTGCATTGTATGAAGAGACAAGAGAAGATAAGTGAGTGCCACAACTCGCCTCACACACACAGACACAGACACACACAGACACACACACATACATGCACACGCACATACACATGCACACACACACACACACACACACACACATACACACACACATATACATATGCATACACACAAACGCACACATACAAGTGCATTGTATGAAGAAAAGAGAAGATAAGTGAGTGCCACAACTCGCTACATTCACATTGGTTACTATTAATATGTGGATATGCACACACACACACACACACATATACACACACATACACACACACATGCACACATACACACACACATGCACACACATACATATACACATACACACACATGCACACACACACACAAACACACACACATGCACACACACACATACATATGCATACAAACATACATGCACACACATATACATATGCATACACACATAAATACATATGCACATACATATACACATACACACATACATGCACACACACACAGACATACACATACATGCACACACACACACATGCACACGCACACACACACACACATTTATATATGTGTATATATATATATATATATATATATATATATATATATATATATATATATATATATATATATATATATACATACATATACACACACAGTTTTGGACATAGGCGTGGGCAGGCCCTTTATAAAGCCTCTCTGTGTGTTGCTGGGGAAACATATCGTTTCAGGGACTTGACCTGTGACCCCACCTTTCACCCTCACTCTGCCAGACCCCTTAATACCTTCCTGTCTCCATCTGAGCAGTGCTGGGTTCATAGAGGTCAAAGGTCAGGAGGAAAGTTCATCCTGCCACTCAGGTCGCATTGCTAAATAGCTGCTTTGTTATATTTTAACTCAGGACGAAAAAAGAAAGGGGAAGAGAACGTCTCTTTCTCACACCTCTTACTTACAACATGTGTGTGTCCTGGAGCCTTGAAACCCTGAAGTTCTCCTGATGTTGCGCTTATTTTTCCTCTAGTATACACAGTTGTGTGTGTGATGGATCTCTGAGTGTAAAGTGTGAGGAATTCTATTAGCTTTAGCATTAAGTCTGTGACGAGTCCCATTAGCTTTAGCAGGAAGTGTGTGAGGGAACATATTAACTTTAGCATAGTGTGTGAGGGATCAAATTAGCATTTAGCATAGTGTGTATTAGCTTTAGCAGTGTGTGTGAAGGATCCTGTTAGCTTTAGCATACTGTGTGAGGGATCATATTAGCTTTAGCATAGTGTGTGAGGAATCATATTAGCATTTAGCATAGTGTGTATTAGCTTTAGCAGTGTGTGTGAAGGATCCTGTTAGCTTTAGCAGGAAGTGTGTGAGGGAACATATTAACTTTAGCATAGTGTGTGAGGAATCAAATTAGCATTTAGCATAGTGTGTATTAGCTTTAGCAGTGTGTGTGAAGGATCCTGTTAGCTTTAGCAGGAAGGGTGTAAAGGATCTTGTTAGCTTTAGCACACTGTGAGAGGGCTCATATTAGCTTTAGCAGAATGTGTGTGAGGGATTGTATTAGCTTTAGCATAATGTGTGTGAGGGATCGTATTAGCTTTAGCAGGAAGTGTGAGGGATTGTATTAGCTTTAGCAGACTGTGTGTGTGTGTGTGTGTGTGTGTGTGTGATAGTATTAGCTTTAGCAGGAAGTGTGAGAGATCCTGTTAGCTTTAGCAGAGTGTGTGAGGAATTGTATTAGCTTTATCAGGAGGTGTGTAAAGGATCGTGTTGCTTTAGCAGAGTGTTTGTGTGAGAGATCCTGCTAGCTTTATCAGTGTGTGTGTGTGTGTGTGTGTGTGTGTGTGAGAGAGATCCTCTAAAGCAGAGTGTATGAGGAATTTTATTAGCTTTAGCAGGAAGTGTGTGAAGAATCCTGTTATCTATAGCAGAGTTTGTGTGAGAGATCCTGCTAGCTTTAGCGCAGAGTGTGTAAAGAATTTTATTAGCTTTAGCATTGTGTGTTTGTGAGAGTTTAGCAGTAGAAAGTGTGTAAAGGATTGTGTTAGCTTTAGCAGAGTGTGTGTGTGTGTGTGTGTGTGAGAGAGAGAGAGAGAGAGAGAGAGAGAGATCCTGTTAGCTTTAGCAGTGTGTGTAAGGATTTTTTTCTGCTTTAGCAGAGTGTGTGTGTGTGAGTGAGAGAGAGAGAGAGAGAGAGAGATTCTGTTAGCTTTAGCAGTGTGTGTAAGGATTTTTTTCTGCTTTAGCAGAGTGTGTGTGTGTGTGTGTGTGTGTGTGAGTGTGAGAGAGAGAGAGAGATTCTGTTAGCTTTAGCAGTGTGTGTAAGGATTTTTTTCTGCTTTAGCAGAGTGTGTGTGTGTGTGTGTGTGTGAGTGTGAGAGAGAGAGAGAGATTCTGTTAGCTTTAGCAGCGTGAGAGAGAGTTCAGCAGTAGAAAGTGTGTGTATCAGTTTCAGGAGAGTTTCGTTTCTTCAGTCATTAGCCGGAGTTCAGACATCACCATGCTGGTGTTATGACAGCTCCTGTTTGAATGTACCTCCATCGCTCTCGTCGTGCTCTGCTGGCCTCCACCTGCACACACACACAAACACACACACACACACCATCATCATCACTGCAGAGGAGAAGGATGGAGTTCTCAGTTTGGAGACATTCCTGAAGGTCACGTGTACAGGTGTGTGCACTCAGTGACTGCGCCGTCTCACACCGCATCATTAGCATGAAGCTATTTAGCAGATGATCTTGAAAGAGACAAAAAACAACATGAGACAAAGAGACAACATGAGACAAGCAGAGACAAATGTGAGAAAATGAGACAAAATCAGACAAGAAGAGACAAAAATAAAGAGAGACTTAAAAAGAGATTAAATGAGACAAGAGGAGGCAGAAATGAGATCAAAACAGACAAAAAAGAGACAAAATCAGACAAAACAGACAGAAAGAGACAAAAACATAGAATGAGACAAGAAGAGACATAAAAGAGACAAAACAGACAGGAAGAGACAAAAAGAGACAAAAAGACAAAAGGAGACAAGAAGAGACAAAAATAAGACAATAACAGATAAAAAAAGAGACACAAACAAAAAGAAACTAAATGAGACAAGAGGAGTCAGAAATGAGACAATAAGAAACAAAAATGAGAAAAAAAAGACAAAAAGAGACAAAGATGAGAACAAAATGACATCACATGAAAGACTAGAGGCTATTGCTGCTTCGGACACGCTCACACACACACACACACACATACACACACACACACTGCTTTTCTTTTGTAAGTTTTTGGGGTTTTTTTAAATGTTGTTCTCTGTAGGAGAGAAAAGCTGGAGATTTGAAGTAAACATTTGGCAGGCAGTGTGCGCTTTACTCATTCCAGGCCTTTTTTACAAGTTTGTTGCTAGCGCTGAATTTCATTATCACACACACACACTCATACATTGTTCAGCACCCTGATAATCTCTCTGATTTCACTCAGCTTTTGTAAGGGCTTCAGGAAGTGTGTGTATGTGAGCGTCTTCCTCTTTATTATCTCAAACGCTCTGTTGTGTCTCTAAAACACTTTCCTTTCAGATCTCAGAGATAAAAGCAACTCTCTCTCCCACCCCTCTCTCTACCTGTGGCTATCTGCGGCTAGCATTTAATACTGGGAGCGCATTAAAACATGCCCGCGGAGCTTTTCGGCCCCTATAAAGATTCCTGAGTGATGACACGGCTCGTAATCCAGACATTAGGGAAGTGGAAGCTAGCACTTCATTCCTCAGGATCAAACGCTGCGGGATGTGTAGCTGCTTGCTACCATCCACAGCAGGTTTTATTGTGTGTGTGTGTGAGTGAGAGAGAGAGAGAGAAAAAGACAGATAGAGAGAGAGAGGAGGGCAAATTTAGAGAAGGGAAAAAGGAGTATCTGCTCTTAGATGTGAGTGATGAGCGTGAGAGAGAGAGAGAGAGAGAGAGAGAGAGAGAAACAAAGAAAGATAGAGAGAGATGAAAAGTTAGAGAGAGAGAGAGAGAGAGAGAGAGAGAAACAAAGAAAGATAGAGAGAGATGAAAAGTTAGAGAGAGAGAGAGAGAGAGATAGATAGATAGATAGATAGATAGATAGATAGATAGATAGATAGATAGATAGATAGATAGAAAGTTGGAGCGAGAGAAATGAAGATAGATAGATAGATAGATAGATAGATAGATAGATAGATAGATAGATAGATAGATAGATAGATAGATAGATAGACAGACAGACAGACAGAGACAGTGAGTTTCTTTTTCCAGGCTGTTATGATGGTCTTATCTTTGGCTAGTACATTTGTCTGTACAGGTAGACTACAACATAAGAAATACACACACACACACACGCTGGCTTTGGCCAGCTGACACACTTGTGTGATTAATCTTCTCTGTATACAATGGGAGAAAGAAGGAGAAGGGGAGGGAGAGGAGGGAAGTGCTAAAAGGAGGACAGTGTGCCAGAGGAGGTGTGGATTTATACAGCAGCTAACCGAATAAAGCTCCTGCATCTGATCCTCCAGCTGAACGAGATTCTTCATCACTACACACAGGCTTTATAGTCATCACTACACACAGGCTTTATAGTCATCACTACACACACAGGCTTTATACTCATCACTACACACACAGGCTTTATAGTCATCACTACACACACAGGCTTTATAGTCATCACTACACACACAGGCTTTATACTCATCACTACACACAGGCTTTATACTCATCACTACACACAGGCTTTATAGTCATCACTACACACACAGGCTTTATACTAATCACTACACACACAGGCTTTATACTCATCACTACACACAGGCTTTATAGTCATCACTACACACAGGCTTTATAGTCATCACTACACACAGGCTTTATAGTGATCACTACACACAGGCTTTATACTCATCACTACACACACAGGCTTTATACTCATCACTACACAAAGGCTTTATATTGATCACTACACACAGGCTTTATACTCATCACTACACACACAGGCGTTATACTCATCACTACACCCAGGCTTTATACTCATCACTACACACAGGCTTTATAGTCATCACTACACACACAGGCTTTATACTCATCACTACACACAGGCTTTATACTCATCACTACACACACAGGCTTTATACTCATCACTACACAAAGGCTTTATATTGATCACTACACACAGGCTTTATACTCATCACTACACACACAGGCTTTATAGTCATCACTACACACACAGGCTTTATAGTCATCACTACACACAGGCTTTATAGTCATCACTACACACACAGGCTTTATACTCATCACTACACACAGGCTTTATACTTATCACTACACACACAGGCTTTATAGTCATCACTACACACACAGGCTTTATACTCATCACTACACACAGGCTTTGTACTCATCACTACACACAGGCTTTATACTCATCACTACACACACAGGCTTTATACTCATCACTACACACACAGGCTTTATAGTCATCACTACACACAGGCTATATAGTCATCACTACACACAGGCTTTATACTCATCACTACACACAGGCTTTATACTCATCACTACACACACAGGCTTTATACTCATCACTACACACACAGGCTTTATACTCATCACTACACAAAGGCTTTATATTGATCACTACACACAGGCTTCATACTCATCACTACACACACAAGCTTTATAGTCATCACTACACACAGGCTTTATACTCATCACTACACACACAGGCTTTATAGTCATCACTACACACACAGGCTTTATAGTCATCACTACACACAGGCTTTATACTCATCACTACACACAGGCTTTATACTCATCACTACACACACAGGCTTTATAGTCATCACTACACACAGACTTTATAGTCATCACTACACACAGACTTTATACTCATCACTACACACAGACTTTATAGTTATCACTACACACACAGGCTTTATACTCATCACTGCACACACAGGCTTTATACTCATCACTACACACAGACTTTATACTCATCACTACACACAGGCTTTATAGTCATCACTACACACAGGCTTTATAGTCATCACTACACACAGACTTTATACTCATCACTACACACAGGCTTTATACTCATCACTACACACACAGGCTTTATAGTCATCACTACACACACAGGCTTTATACTCATCACTACTCACACAGGCTTTATACTCATCACTACACACAGGCTTTATAGTCATCACTACACACAGACTTTATACTCATCACTACACACAGGCTTTATACTCATCACTACTCACACAGGCTTTATACTCATCACTACACACAGGCTTTATAGTCATCACTACACACAGACATTATACTCATCACTACACACAGGCTTTATAGTCATCACTACACACAGACTTTATAGTCATCACTACACACAGACTTTATACTCATCACTACACACAGACTTTATAGTCATCACTACACACACAGGCTTTATAGTCATCACTACACACACAGGCTTTATACTCATCACTACACACAGGCTTTATAGTCATCAATACACACAGACTTTATACTCATCACTACACACAGGCTTTATAGTCATCACTACACACAGGCTTTATAGTCATCACTACACACAGACTTTATACTCATCACTACACACAGGCTTTATAGTCATCACTAGACACAGACTTTATACTCATCACTACACACAGGCTTTATAGTCAACACTACACACAGGCTTTATACTCATCACTACACACAGGCTTTATACTCATCACTACACACAGGCTTTATACTCATCACTACACACACAGGCTTTATACTCATCAGTACACAGACTTTATACTCATCACTACACACAGGCTTTATAGTCATCACTACACACAGACTTTATACTCATCACTACACACAGGCTTTATAGTCATCACTACACACAGACTTTACACTCATCACTACACACAGGCTTTATAGTCATCACTACACACAGGCTTTATACTCATCACTACACACACAGGCTTTATACTCATCACTACACACACAGGCTTTATAGTCATCACTACACACACAGGCTTTATACTCATCACTACACACACAGGCTTTATAGTAATCACTACACACACAGTCTTTATACTCATCACTACACACAGGCTTTATACTCATCACTACACACACACGCTTTATAGTCATCACTACACACTGGCTTTATACTCATCACTACACACACAAGCTTTATACTCATCACTACACACACAGGCTTTATAGTCATCACTACACACACAGGCTTTATAGTAATCACTACACACAGGCTTTATACTCATCACTACACACAGGCTTTATACTCATCACTACACACACAGGCTTTATAGTCATCACTACACACAGGCTTTATACTCATCACTACACACAGGCTTTATAGTCATCACTACACACAGGCTTTATACTCATCACTACACACCCAAGCTTTATACTCATCACTACACACACAGACTTTATACTCATCACTACACACACAAGCTTTATACTCATCACTACACACACAGGCTTTATAGTCATCACTACACACAGACTTTATACTCATCACTACACACACAGGCTTTATACTCATCACTACACACAGACTTTATACTCATCACTACCCACACAAGCTTTATAGTCATCACTACACACACAGGCTTTATAGTCATCACTACACACAGGCTTTATAGTCATCACTACACACAGGCTTTATACTCATCACTACACACACAGGCTTTATAGTCATCACTATACACAGGCTTTATACTCATCACTACACACACAGGCTTTATAGTCATCACTACACACACAGGCTTTATAGTCATCACTACACACAGGCTTTATACTCATCACTACACACACAAGCTTTATACTCATCACTATACACAGGCTTTATACTCATCACTACACACACAAGCTTTATACTCATCACTACACACACAGGCTTTATAGTCATCACTACACACACAGGCTTTATAGTCATCACTACACACAGGCTTTATACTCATCACTACACACACAGGCTTTATAGTCATCACTAAACACAGGCTTTATAGTCATCACTACACACACAAGCTTTATAGTCATCACTACACACACAGGCTTTATACTCATCACTACACACACAGGCTTTATAGTCATCACTACACACATGCTTTATACTCATCACTACACACACAGGCTTTATAGTCATCACTACACACATGCTTTATACTCATCACTACACACACAGGCTTTATACTCATCACTACACACACAGGCTTTATACTCATCACTACACACACAGGCTTTATAGTCATCACTACACACAGGCTTTATACTCATCACTACACACACAAGCTTTATACTCATCACTACACACACAGGCTTTATAGTCATCACTACACACACAGGCTTTATAGTAATCACTACACACAGGCTTTATACTCATCACTACACACACAGGCTTTATACTCATCACTACACACACAGGCTTTATAGTCATCACTACACACACAGGCTTTATACTCATCACTACACACAGGCTTTATACTCATCACTACACACACAGGCTTTATACTCATCACTACACAGACTTTATACTCATCACTACACACACAGGCTTTATACTCATCACTACACACACAGGCTTTATAGTAATCACTACACACAGGCTTTATACTCATCACTACACACACAGGCTTTATAGTCATCACTACACACACAGGCTTTATAGTCATCACTACACACACAGGCTTTATACTCATCACTACACACA
The DNA here is from genome assembly GCF_019097595.1 of Hemibagrus wyckioides. Lineage (NCBI taxonomy): Eukaryota > Metazoa > Chordata > Actinopteri > Siluriformes > Bagridae > Hemibagrus > Hemibagrus wyckioides. Next base: position 35,076,412 of record NC_080715.1, on the reverse strand, counting down.
CAGGCTTTATAGTCATCACTACACACACAGTCTTTATACTCATCACTACACACAGGCTTTATACTCATCACTACACACACACGCTTTATAGTCATCACTACACACTGGCTTTATACTCATCACTACACACACAAGCTTTATACTCATCACTACACACACAGGCTTTATAGTCATCACTACACACACAGGCTTTATACTCATCACTACACACAGGCTTTATACTCATCACTACACAGACTTTATACTCATCACTACACAGACTTTATACTCATCACTACACACACAGGCTTTATAGTCATCACTACACACACAGGCTTTATAGTCATCACTACACACAGGCTTTATACTCATCACTACACACACAGGCTTTATAGTCCTCACTACACAAAGGCTTTATAGTCATCACTACACACAGGCTTTATACTCATCACTACACACACAAGCTTTATACTCATCACTACACACACAGGCTTTATAGTCATCACTACACACACAGGCTTTATAGTAATCACTACACACAGGCTTTATACTCATCACTACACACACAGGCTTTATAGTCATCACTACACACACAGGCTTTATACTCATCACTACACACAGGCTTTATACTCATCACTACACACACAGCCTTTATAGTCATCACTACACACAGGCTTTATAGTCATCACTACACACAGGCTTTATACTCATCACTACACACAGGCTTTATACTCATCACTACACACACAGGCTTTATACTCATCACTACACACAGACTTCATACTCATCACTACACACACAGGCTTTATAGTCATCACTACACACACAGGCTTTATAGTCATCACTACACACAGGCTTTATAGTCATCACTACACACAGGCTTTATAGTCATCACTACACACACAGGCTTTATAGTCATCACTACACACACAGTCTTTATACTCATCACTACACACAGGCTTTATACTCATCACTACACACACAGGCTTTGTAGTCATCACTACACACAGGCTTTATACTCATCACTACACACACAGGCTTTATAGTCATCACTACACACAGGCTTTATACTCATCACTACACACACAGGCTTTATACTCATCACTACACACAGGCTTTATACTCATCACTACACACAGGCTTTATACTCATCACTACACACACAGGCTTTGTAGTCATCACTACACACAGGCTTTATACTCATCACTACACACACAGGCTTTATAGTAATCACTACACACAGGCTTTATACTCATCACTACACACACAGGCTTTATACTCATCACTACACACACAGGCTTTATACTCATCACTACACACACAGGCTTTATACTCATCACTACACACAGACTTTATACTCATCACTACACACACAGGCTTTATAGTCATCACTACACACACAGGCTTTATAGTCATCACTACACACATGCTTTATACTCATCACTACACACAGGCTTTATACTCATCACTACACACACAGGCTTTATACTCATCACTACACACACAGGCTTTATAGTCATCACTACACACACAGGCTTTATAGTCATCACTACACACACAGGCTTTATACTCATCACTACACACAGGCTTTATACTCATCACTACACACACAGGCTTTGTAGTCATCACTACACACAGGCTTTATACTCATCACTACACACACAGGCTTTGTAGTCATCACTACACACAGGCTTTATACTCATCACTACACACAGGCTTTATACTCATCACTACACACACAGGCTTTATAGTCCTCACTACACAAAGGCTTTATAGTCATCACTACACACAGGCTTTATACTCATCACTACACACACAAGCTTTATACTCATCACTACACACACAGGCTTTATAGTCATCACTACACACACAGGCTTTATAGTAATCACTACACACAGGCTTTATACTCATCACTACACACACAGGCTTTATAGTCATCACTACACACACAGGCTTTATACTTATCACTACACACAGGCTTTATACTCATCACTACACACAGGCTTTATACTCATCACTACACACAGGCTTTATACTCATCACTACACACAGGCTTTATCGTCATCACTACACACAGGCTTTATAGTCATCACTACACACAGGCTTTATACTCATCACTACACACAGGCTTTATACTCATCACTACACACACAGGCTTTATACTCATCACTACACACACAGGCTTTATACTCATCACTACACACAGACTTTATACTTATCACTACACACACAGGCTTTATAGTCATCACTACACACACAGGCTTTATAGTCATCACTACACACAGGCTTTATAGTCATCACTACACACACAGGCTTTATACTCATCACTACACACACAGGCTTTATACTCATCACTACTCACACAGGCTTTATAGTCATCACTACACACACAGGCTTTATAGTCATCACTACACACACAGTCTTTATACTCATCACTACACACAGGCTTTATACTCATCACTACACACACAGGCTTTGTAGTCATCACTACACACAGGCTTTATACTCATCACTACACACACAGGCTTTGTAGTCATCACTACACACAGGCTTTATACTCATCACTACACACACAGGCTTTATACTCATCACTACACACACAGGCTTTATAGTCATCACTACACACACAGGCTTTATAGTAATCACTACACACACAGGCTTTATACTCATCACTACACACACAGGCTTTATAGTAATCACTACACACATGCTTTATACTCATCACTACACACACAGGCTTTATACTCATCACTACACACACAGGCTTTATAGTCATCACTACACACAGGCTTTATACTCATCACTACACACACAGGCTTTATACTCATCACTACACACACAGGCTTTATAGTCATCACTACACACAGGCTTTATACTCATCACTACACACACAGGCTTTATACTCATCACTACACACAGGCTTTATAGTAATCACTACACACAGGCTTTATACTCATCACTACACACACAGGCTTTATACTCATCACTACACACAGGCTTTATAGTCATCACTACACACACAGGCTTTATAGTAATCACTACACACATGCTTTATACTCATCACTACACACACAGGCTTTATACTCATCACTACACACACAGGCTTTATAGTCATCACTACACACAGGCTTTATACTCATCACTACACACACAGGCTTTATAGTCATCACTACACACACAGGCTTTATACTTATCACTACACACAGGCTTTATACTCATCACTACACACACAGGCTTTATAGTCATCACTACACACAGGCTTTATAGTCATCACTACACACAGGCTTTATACTCATCACTACACACAGGCTTTATAGTCATCACTACACACAGGCTTTATAGTCATCACTACACACAGGCTTTATAGTCATCACTACACACAGGCTTTATAGTCATCACTACACACACAGGCTTTATAGTCATCACTTCACACACAGGCTTTATAGTCATCACTACACACAGGCTTTATACTCATCACTACACACAGGCTTTATACTCATCACTACACACACAGGCTTTATACTCATCACTACACACACAGGCTTTATAGTCATCACTACACACACAGGCTTTATAGTCATCACTACACACAGGCTTTATACTCATCACTACACACACAGGCTTTATAGTCCTCACTACACAAAGGCTTTATAGTCATCACTACACACAGGCTTTATAGTCATCACTACACACAGGCTTTATACTCATCACTACACACACAAGCTTTATACTCATCACTACACACACAGGCTTTATAGTCATCACTACACACACAGGCTTTGTAGTAATCACTACACACAGGCTTTATACTCATCACTACACACACAGGCTTTATAGTCATCACTACACACACAGGCTTTATACTCATCACTACACACAGGCTTTATACTCATCACTACACACACAGCCTTTATAGTCATCACTACACACAGGCTTTATAGTCATCACTACACACAGGCTTTATACTCATCACTACACACAGGCTTTATACTCATCACTACACACACAGGCTTTATACTCATCACTACACACACAGGCTTTATACTCATCACTACACACAGACTTCATACTCATCACTACACACACAGGCTTTATAGTCATCACTACACACACAGGCTTTATAGTCATCACTACACACAGGCTTTATAGTCATCACTACACACAGGCTTTATAGTCATCACTACACACACAGGCTTTATAGTCATCACTACACACACAGTCTTTATACTCATCACTACACACAGGCTTTATACTCATCACTACACACACAGGCTTTGTAGTCATCACTACACACAGGCTTTATACTCATCACTACACACACAGGCTTTATAGTCATCACTACACACAGGCTTTATACTCATCACTACACACACAGGCTTTATACTCATCACTACACACAGGCTTTATACTCATCACTACACACAGGCTTTATACTCATCACTACACACACAGGCTTTGTAGTCATCACTACACACAGGCTTTATACTCATCACTACACACACAGGCTTTATTGTAATCACTACACACAGGCTTTATACTCATCACTACACACACAGGCTTTATACTCATCACTACACACACAGGCTTTATACTCATCACTACACACACAGGCTTTATACTCATCACTACACACAGACTTTATACTCATCACTACACACACAGGCTTTATAGTCATCACTACACACACAGGCTTTATAGTCATCACTACACACATGCTTTATACTCATCACTACACACAGGCTTTATACTCATCACTACACACACAGGCTTTATACTCATCACTACACACACAGGCTTTATAGTCATCACTACACACACAGGCTTTATAGTCATCACTACACACACAGTCTTTATACTCATCACTACACACAGGCTTTATACTCATCACTACACACACAGGCTTTGTAGTCATCACTACACACAGGCTTTATACTCATCACTACACACAGACTTTATACTTATCACTACACACACAGGCTTTATAGTCATCACTACACACACAGGCTTTATAGTCATCACTACACACAGGCTTTGTAGTCATCACTACACACAGGCTTTATACTCATCACTACACACAGGCTTTATACTCATCACTACACACACAGGCTTTATAGTCCTCACTACACAAAGGCTTTATAGTCATCACTACACACAGGCTTTATACTCATCACTACACACACAAGCTTTATACTCATCACTACACACACAGGCTTTATAGTCATCACTACACACACAGGCTTTATCGTCATCACTACACACAGGCTTTATACTCATCACTACACACAGGCTTTATACTCATCACTACACACACAGGCTTTATACTCATCACTACACACACAGGCTTTATACTCATCACTACACACAGACTTTATACTTATCACTACACACACAGGCTTTATAGTCATCACTACACACACAGGCTTTATAGTCATCACTACACACAGGCTTTATAGTCATCACTACACACAGGCTTTATAGTCATCACTACACACAGGCTTTATAGTCATCACTACACACACAGGCTTTATAGTAATCACTACACACACAGGCTTTATACTCATCACTACACACACAGGCTTTATACTCATCACTACACACACAGGCTTTATAGTCATCACTACACACAGGCTTTATAGTCATCACTACACACAGGCTTTATAGTCATCACTACACACAGGCTTTATACTCATCACTACACACACAGGCTTTATACTCATCACTACACACAGGCTTTATACTCATCACTACACACACAGGCTTTATAGTCATCACTACACACAGGCTTTATAGTCATCACTACACACAGGCTTTATAGTCATCACTACACACACAGGCTTTATAGTCATCACTTCACACACAGGCTTTATAGTCATCACTACACACAGGCTTTATACTCATCACTACACACAGGCTTTATACTCATCACTACACACACAGGCTTTATACTCATCACTACACACACAGGCTTTATAGTCATCACTACACACACAGGCTTTATAGTCATCACTACACACAGGCTTTATACTCATCACTACACACACAGGCTTTATAGTCATCACTACACACACAGGCTTTATAGTCATCACTACACACAGGCTTTATAGTCATCACTACACACAGGCTTTATACTCATCACTACACACACAAGCTTTATACTCATCACTACACACACAGGCTTTATAGTCATCACTACACACACAGGCTTTATAGTAATCACTACACACAGGCTTTATACTCATCACTACACACACAGGCTTTATAGTCATCACTACACACACAGGCTTTATACTCATCACTACACACAGGCTTTATACTCATCACTACACACACAGCCTTTATAGTCATCACTACACACAGGCTTTATAGTCATCACTACACACAGGCTTTATACTCATCACTACACACAGGCTTTATACTCATCACTTCACACACAGGCTTTATAGTCATCACTACACACAGGCTTTATAGTCATCACTACACACAGGCTTTATACTCATCACTACACACACAGGCTTTATAGTCATCACTACACACAGGCTTTATAGTCATCACTACACACACAGGCTTTATAGTCATCACTACACACACAGGCTTCATAGTCATCACTACACACACAGGCTTTATAGTCATCACTACACACACAGGCTTTATAGTCATCACTACACACACAGGCTTTATAGTCATCACTACACACAGACTTTATACTCATCACTACACACACAGACTTTATAGTCATCACTACACACAGACTTTATACTCATCGCTACACACACAGGCTTTATAGTCATCACTACTCACACAGGCTTTATAGTCATCACTACACACAGACTTTATACTCATCGCTACACACACAGGCTTTATAGTCATCACTACACACAGACTTTATACTCATCACTACACACACAGGCTTTATAGTCATCACTACACACAGACTTTATACTCATCGCTACACACAGGCTTTATCCTCATCACTACACACACAGGCTTTATAGTCATCACTACACACAGGCGTTATACTCATCACTACACACAGGCAGAGCAGACTTCCCCAGGATAATAGGAGTAATTTTTAGTAAAGACTGAAGGACTTTTATCTTGTCTCTGAGTCTCACTTATATTTTACAGAAAGATTTTATTTAAATTATAACTAAAAGACAAAGTTACACACAAATAGGAATGTGTGTGTGAATGTATGTATTGTGTGTGTGTGTGTGTGTGTGAATGCATTGTGTGTGTGTGTGTGTGTTTATGTCTGTGTCTGTTTGTGATTATGTTGATTATGTTCATGCCTATCTGTGTGTGTGTTCATGCATATGTGTGTTTGTTTGTATGTTCGTGTGTGTGTTCATGTCTGTGTGTATATGTTTTTTCATGCCTATGTGTGTGTGTGTGTCATGATGTCACCAGTTTAAATGTTTAACTATGTTTTAAAATCCTCACCAATATTCACCAACAAGATTCAGGCCTCAAAGATTGTGTGTGCATGTGTGTGTGTGTCTGTGTGTTGGCATGAATGCACAATTTGTGTGTAAGTGTAAAGGAGTAAAAGCGTGAAAAACCACAGATCCACTGTGGAATCCAGGTTGCTTTGATTTGCTCTCCACATGGCTCTGAGCTCCTGTCACGTCTGTGACGTGTTACTGATCAAATGGAGATCACCTTCACACGACTTCTGGGTCAGTACGAGGGCAACATCCGGATGCGAGAATGCATAAGTGATGGAGGAAAAGCGCCTCATGGTACGCTCGGGTCAACGGGGACAAAATGTGCTGGCGATGCAGCGTTTTTTCTAATGCAGTGAAAGACAGAGAGTCACCGAGAGAGAGAGAGAGAGAGAGAGAGAGAGAGAGAGAGACAAAGAGAGAGAGAGAGACAGACAGACAGACAGAGAGAGAGAGAGAGAGAGAGAGAGAGAGTACAGGGTGTGTTCAGGGGGGTTGGGTGCATTAGAAGCTGACTGCAGCAAAAGTGCAAAGCAGAATTCTGCTGACCATCTGCATTCAGGCAAAACCTCACAAAGTGACCCACACATCAGTACAACACCTTTCATTTCATTTCATTTAATTAGAGTAATATCTGCCGTGAAGAAGAGACGGAAACCATGACATGACAAGATCTCTGTCCCAAATGACACAATATGTTTACACTATTGCATAAACGAAGTAGAATCCGTTTTCCAGTCGAAGGCAGACGACATGAAACGCATTGTCCAGTGGCGTGACCTCGGCCATCTCGAAAATGTTTCCTCATCCAGCTTCAGCACCTGGTAGCCCCGCCCCTCTTCCTCTACGTGTTGAGTGCATGAAGTGTCCAGCATTCTACACATGAATAAGTGAATCACCTGGGGATTGAAGTGCACTTCTTTTTCTTCTTGTTGGAGAAACACTACTCACACTATTTATACTTTATTGAGGCTTCTCCAGATATCATTATCAGTCCGCTAAAGGGTCAGAATTCACTCGGCTCCAGAAGAGAAGATGAATAAAATGACAGGAAACAGGAATGTTATTACAATTATAATCATTTCTATCATCATCTGAATGAAAAAATGTTGTAATAAAAAGCTGAAATTACGAGTCTGGAGCGGGACTGTAAGGATTAGAATTAGAGATGGAGCTCAGGTGGAATTGGGATCATGCAGCAATATTTTTTGTGAAACATTTAGGTGATAACTGTGATAACTCTCTGATAGAAAATCCGCTCTGACCCTGATCCGGTCCAAACCTTCCCTACGATCGATAACAAATCAGGTAACCAGATTCGGCTAGGCTTATTTTTCCAGAATGAACAGGTCCAAACTGGCACAGACACGTTCTGTACATCTGATGTGAATATCGGGATATCTGAAGCGGATCTTTGAACAGAATTGATTAATACTTTTTTGTCTTGGGTGAGTCAACAGGCTGCTGTTGGTAAGAGCTAGTTAACATAAAATATGTTAGCTAGCTAATGCCAGCTCCTACTCTACCTAAGCAAGACAATGGAAAAATGGACTAAAATAAATGAATTAGCTTTCATTTCTTATCAGATCCATTTCTCCTTTCTGTCATTTTCCTGCTTCTTCATGATCTTCTGATGTTATTGACCTAATTTAGTTAGTTATTTAGTGGGGTTTTTTATGCATGGAAATCCCTGGAGATATGTGAGCATGTATAGCAAGAATTCAATGATTTGAAGCACACACAGGATTCAACTTGTGTAAAAAAGTTGTAAGATTTAAGGTTGAGGGTTTAGCAGTTATAGATTTTCATGGTCACTATTGCTGAACCCCATTTTGGAATCCCTTGAAATACAATAGTTAACTCCCTTTATTTGCTTCCCTTCTCTTCCATAACCACATTTTGCATGTAGATAGGTGAGTTCCTGATGTAGTACTAATATGAAAATGGACAGAGCCATGATGGGGCCACGCCCACATTATCTGACACCCACATCCATGTGCTAATACAAAAAGCTTAATACTTTACATTAGCTCTGTGTTAGCATGATGTCTGATATGTCACTCATTTGGGAGAATAAAACCTGAAATTCTTTTCTTCCTGATTTCGCTCCTGTATGGAATGAGGTTATTTTGTTTACAGAGGTGAGTTGGAGGAGTTGTGTGACTCTTTTTGATGGTTTCTTAAAGGCTCGAATATGCTACTAACCTGCTCTACAGTAGTATAGATTGGTATTGTTGGATTCTCAGTTTTATAAAACAGTAGGTGAGAAATGCCCGGGTGACCTTCTGCTTCCTCCATGATTTTGCAGTGTGGAGCCAACAGACACTGCGCTATCCCATAATACAATGGGACTGATGCAGAAGAGCCAGGTTTAAGTGCAATACGTATTAAATGCTGTTCCCTGTGGGGTTGCGTGTTTTTATGGGGTTATTATGACAACGTTGATCACATGACAGTGCCAACATTTAGGATTTAGAATGTCTGTACTGTGTTGATAGTACATACACCTTCTACATACTGCATCAGTGGCCATAGTACTAGCACAGGTACTATAACAAATGCATTAGGTACTGAATCTATTGCAGCAGGTGCTGAATTAAAAACAGTAGATACGGAATAAAAAAAAAGTAGGTACAGAATCAAATACAGTAGTTACTGAATTGATTACTGAATCATAGGTACTGAATTGAAAGCAGTAGGTAATGAATTAAATGTAGTAGGTACTGAATCGAATGGGGTAGGTAGTGAATCGAATGCAGTAGGCACTAAATCGAATACAGTAGGTACTGAAATGAATGAAGTAGGTACAGAATCAAAGCAGTAGGTACTGAATCGAATGAAGTAGTACTGAATTGAACATGGTAGGTACTGAACTGAAATACAGTAGGTACTGAATTGAAAGCAGTAGGTACTGAATCAAATGTGGTAGGTACTGAATCTAAAGCACTATGTACTGAATCGAACACAGTAAGGACTGAATCAAATGCAGAAGCACTAACTCAAATGCAGTAGGTGATGAATCAAATGCAGTAGGTACTGAATCAAATAAAGTAAGTACTGAGTCAAATGCAGTAGGTACTAAATCAAATAAAGTAAGTACTGAATCAAAAGCAGTTGGTACTAAATCAAATAAAGTAAGTACTGAATCGAATGCAGAAGCTCTAACTCAAATGCAGTAGGTGATGAATCAATGCAGTAGGTACTGAATCGAATGCAGTAGGTACTGAATCGAATGCAGTAGGTACTAAATCAAATAAAGTAAGTACTGAATCGAATACAGTAGGTAAAGATTCAAATGCAGTAGGTACTGAATTGACTGCAGTGGATACCGTCACGGGTACGTTATTTTGCGTCTACTCATAACTTTTAACAGGTCAAGAACAGAAGCCAGGAGGTGATTCTGGAGCCTCTGAACTATTTTATGACCAGTGCTTACTACACCTCGTTAACAGCACAGCTGATTCGATACCTGCCAAAATATATGTTTTGAACAGTATTTGTGCTAAAATGATGTTTATACAGTAATTGTAGTAAAGGACTTTTACAATTCCTCCAGGTTTAACAGCAACAGCTGGAAAACAAACACATATCTTAGATTGCTTTAAATATATTTTATTGGCTTCCAGCTGCCATGGCAATAATAACAGGATTAACCAACTAGATCTTCTCAGGATCTAGAGCTAATGTCTAATCTAAAAGACAAGGACAGTCCCATGCAACTTTTCATTAAATCTGTTACCTTACAGGTAAAGATGCAGCTTTCTGACTGGATCACATGCCTTCAACCACATCAGAAAAGGTTTATAGCTCAGTGGGTAGTGTTGCTGCCACATCTGGAGCTCCAGCTTCTGTCTGTGATTTCCTGTGTCTGTTTGCTTTTCCTCTCACCTCTTAAAAACATGTTGTTAGCTGGCCAGGGCTCAGTAAAATGCTCTTATGTGTGTGATACTGCAACTGTCCAGGGTGTCTTGTATCTTAGGTTCGACTCTGGATACACAAAGACCCTGAGAAAGACTTTATTCCGCTGTATACAATGTTATGAAACACTTCTTTCATTTTGAGCAGATTGTCCTTATCCAGAGTGCCTTTCATTTATCTAATTTATACAACAGTTGTGTTTGAAGGCCCAGCAGTGGCAGGATTTGAACTTATAAGTAGCCTTTATTTGTCACATATACATTACTGCACTGTAAAATTCTTATCCCATCCTTGGAGGGTTAGGATCAGAGTACAGGGTCAGCCATGATGCAGTGCCCCTGGAACAGGTTCAGGGCAGTGCTGATGCTTGAACCCCGATCTTCCGATCAACAATCGCTTGAGCTACCACAGCTCTTATGATCTTCTTATCCAAAATCATATCCACTGTGCTATAATTGCTCTTTTCCCTGGTTCTTCACGAATATGGTGCACTATGATGCAAATGCTACATAATATATGCGACTAGTACATAATGCAATAGTGCAAAGCAAAAAAAATTATCAGTTATTATTAGGACAGTGCTAATGAGATTGGACAACACAACAATATACACTATATTGCCAAAAGTTTTAGGACACCCCTCCAAATCATTGAATTCAGGTGATGTTTTTCAGGGGTTGGCCCCTTAGTTCCAGTGAAAGGAACTTCAGCTTCAGCTTCATACCAAGACATTTTAGACTATTTCATGCTCTTTGTGGGAACAGTTTGGGGATGACCCCTTCCTGTTCCAACATGACTGCACACCAGTGCACAAAGCAAGGTCCATAAAGACATGGATGAGTGAGTTTGGTGTGGAGGAACTTGACAGGCCTGCACAGAGTCCTGACCTCTACCCCATAGAACACCTTTGGGATGAATTAGAGTGGAGACTGTGAGCCAGGTCTTCTCGTCCAACATCAGTGCCTGACCTCACAAATGCACTTCTAGAGGAATGGTCAAAAATTCCCATAAACACACTCTAAACCTTTTGGAAGACCTTCACAGAAGAGTTGAAACTGTTATAGCTGCAAAGGGTGGGACAACTCCATAATAAAGTTCATATGCAGGTAAAGGCAGATGTTCCAAAACTTTTGGCAATATAGTGTAGCTGCTGAACAGAGTTTGGAGCAGTATAGGCTGCATTTATCATGATTTCCAATCTCTGACTAGGAAAAATGACAGAAAGCGCCGTGCCAGTCACACACAGAGCTCAAAAATGACCTCATTCAAATCATTAACTTCCCACTTCCGAGGTGAGTCAAATTAGTGAAAATCTAAAAAGAATGAAGCTCTTTATTTGCCTGAACCACACTGCTGTCCTTCTGAACAGACAGGGCCACATGCTCTGCATTTTTCTCTCTGGTCTCTAACACCATTGGCCCAAGGACACCAAGCTATAAAACTATTACTTTTAAAGTTCTGAGACACGCCTTCACTTACCGACCAAACGGAGTGTAACCTTCAGAATCTTATAAACTTACAGCTCCCTGTCTTCACCATGCACTTAATTTTTATGAGTGTCCTTATCCACACCTACTCTAAGCCTTTAACTCCGCCCACTCTCACCCGTCAGACACCAAACCTCTCTAAACACACCTTATAAATCTTATCAGGAGAAACTGACAGATTTTAACTGATAGCCCTAAGTTCTGATCTTGGGAAAATTCCAAGAATTATTTGGGAAAATAATGTTTTAGGAAAACAATCAGTGACTGGAGGAAAAGTGTCCCAAAGTGTTTTAATTTAAACCTCTTACACAGCATTTTCTTGCATGAAGAATTATATATTTTAAGCATTTAAATATAATTTAGAGCAGACTTAGTTTAGGTTTAATTTAGTTCATATTGCCACTTACATTAAAGCAGCTATACACAGCTTTTCCTTTAGCAGCCTCTCAGTTTTTTATTTTGTGGGTGTTTTTGCAGCCAGAAATATTAGCTTTCTTCTAAATTTATGATGTGACTTGAGTGTTTTGTGCCTTTTTTTTGTAGAAAAACAAAAATGTCCTGGAGTTTGCTTGACCCTGTGTTTATTTCTGTGATGGCTAAAGTTAATAGGACAAAAGGAAAAAAAAACACAGCTTGTCATGTTTTTTAATTTAAAGAAACAGTATGACTTAAAACCTAACAAAATAAATAAATACATAAATAATGTAATTAATTAATTAATTAAATAGCTTTACCATATCAATCATATAAACATTTTTTTGATATCTCAAAATTCTATATTTCCACCATCTTTCTCAGATCGTTCAGTGTTTTTAAACATTTTAAAAATCATTCCTCTGCTTCTTTTTTTTATGTCATTTTATGTCTACTACAAATAATCAAATCTGTTCTGTTATCGGGATGCCTACAAGGCACATGTCTACAACAACAACAACAACAACAACAACACACACACACACACTCACACACTCACACACTCACACACACACATGTCCTAATATCTATCATTGTGTGAACCTGGCATCCATTTTCCCGTCATTCAAAAGTAAGTATCTAATCTCATTCTCCCTAGAGCAAGTATCTCTCTCTCTCTCACACACACACACACACACACCAGACGCACTGGACTCTCCAGGCAGAGACAGATTTTAGGCCTGTGTGCCAGTCCCTGCTGCAGAAACCCAACTGTCATCTGTCGTCTGGTCAGCGTGAGTTTGGCAGATCCGGGAGCCACCATCATCGGAGAAAAGAAAGTTAGCAGGATACAATAACAACGTTCTGTAGATGTCATGCAGCCTGTCTGCTGGTAAATTTAGTCACATTTGATGTGTGTGTGTGTGTTCAGACTGATTGAACAGGATGCCATCATGCTTCTGACTAAGTCCACTGCTCTCTTTCTTTTCCAAGTCTCATATATCATATACCGCCTTCCTCCTGTTATTTATATACTCTCCTACATTCAGGCCAACAAAACTCTTCCTTTTGCGTTTTTTTTCTCACTCTTATTTGCAGTTCACTTCTCCTGATTTCAAATCTGCCATCCAAATCCAATTATTTCTATTCCTTTCTGCTCTCCGGACCTGCCTACTCTGCCATACTTCTAGTTAGAGGCTGCTGATGAAGATGAAGCCACATGAAGAGTCTGGAGATAGATGAGGTTGCTGTGGATGGTGGCATTTAGGAAGCATGGAGATGGCTTGCATGGAGAGGACTGCAGTTGATACGAAGAGTTTTTGCACTCAAGCCTACATCAGTGAGCAGTTCTTCATCACTTCTTCTTCATCGTTAAATCTAGAAGTTACACAAGTCCGATTTGTGATCATATAGTAGACAGTTAGAGAAGAAGAATGATTTATAATAACACTCTCCGCTCTCACCCAGTTCCTTTTTTCCTCATGTCGTCTCAGGGAGTTCTTCCTCACTGCCATCACCTCTGGATTAATCATTAGAAATATATACATTACATTTCATATATACATACATTTCTATCACGAATTTAGGTATTTCTGTTAATCATATTTATGACATTTATGTCCATTCTTTAGCGCTCTATACAAATAAAATTGAATTGAATTATTTGCAGAACAATAAAAAGCTGTTTTTTCCCTTTCAGTGACAGATATCAAGTGAAACACAAGGGATTTGTGCAGAGATTTGACCTCTATATACTGTGATATTTTCCAGACACATCCATAAGATGAATATCAGCATCAGCAGTGATGGATAAGACACCGCTGAAATATGAACTCAACCAAGAAGGATTATTTACTTCGTCATCTCTTTTTTGGGGTGAGGGAAAAACTGAAAATAGATGAAACACACACTGTCCAAGTATAAATAATACAAAAGGACAGAAGTGTTTGATTTGAGTGATTTTTGTTTTTGTATTCGGAGTAAACACAGGCACCTATCTGTCTTTAAGTGTGTGTTTGCCTCACACGATCTACTCCAACCCTCGACTGATCAAGCAAATCAGCCTTGACTGATGCCACATTTATATTTCCAAGCTGTAAGTCAATATTAAATAATAAAACATCTGAACAAAGTGTGTTTTTTAATTTATTTTTAGGTTCATGGATGATATGTGGATGATACATGGAAAAACGGAGTGTGTGTTCCAAACGTCAATCATGCTCAAGCTCTGGAAATGCTAGAGAGAGAGAGAGAGAGAGAGAGAGAGAGAGTAGTGGGAGGTTCACCATGTTGTTCTTGGGCACTGGAGGTTTTCGAGGAGTCCTGTGGTCTGGAAGAAAGAAGCTTATATCCCTGTGATCTATCAGGCAGAAAGATAGAGACGGTGAGAGAGAAAGAGCAAGAGAGAGAGAGAGAGAGAGAGAGAGAGATGGAGGGACAGAAATGGATAGTGTAGTCCGTAGAGAAAGGGAGAAAGAAAGGGTGACAGATATCTTGCTGCGTGGGCGACAGTAGGGCACAGAGATGAGCACTTCATGCCAGGGAATAAGAGAGAGTGAGCGAGCAGAAGACAAGAGGAGAGATGGATAAAGAGGGACGAGGACAGGGCGCAGGGGGCCACCACCCCACGGATTGAGACGTATCCCACATTGCCCCGCTCTCCACGGGCGCAACGGGGACTTGACGTGGCGCTGGCCCTGGCACAAAAGAGCCGCGGAAAGGGGCGCCAGACACTGCGTGGCATGGTTGCCCGGAAACGGGCACTCGGGTGTTGGCATGCCGCTGCTGTGTCTGTAAACTTGCACACATAGAATCAGAGATGTTGCTGTTTGATCCTCGCTGGAGGAGAGCAATCAACTCTTGACTCACACACACACACACACACACACACACAAGGCCAGCTTGTGCTTCACTTTTATATTGTGTGTTTTCCATTACATTCATGTCAGAGAAGATTGCTTTGTAAATGATGTGGTCACAACGATTAGTTCTCTGCTAGTTGCTTGTTTGTGTATATGACTCTGTGTGTGTGTGTGTGTGTGTGTGTGTGAGGAGGCCCTGCTCGTCTTTCAGCACTCAGCAGTGAGAATCTTTGCTCATTCTTTCCAGTTCTAGCTTCCCTCAAACACCCAGCTCCTTCTCTTCCTCCTCCTCCTCCTGCTCTTCCTCCTCTTCCTCATCATCCCTTGCCTGCTTGTTTTATGCTCGCCCGTGGCTTTAATGGTTGTGATCTGAGCTATGTAGAGATAAAAGGCCATGTGTGTGTGTGTGTCTATGTGTGTGTGTGTGTGTGTGTGTGTGTAAAAACTCAGTCCCGCATCAAATTCAGTCCCATTTCCTCTTTGAAACAGAGGCTGAAACCGTATACCTCTGCTCACTTCAGGCTGCCTCCAGTCGTACCTACAAACATGCACAACAATCCGTACACCACTTCACTTCTCACTCTTATCACTCCGTTTCTTTCACTCTTCCACAGGATTTTTCAATTCGTCAAAAATCTTCCCACAGTCTGCATTAGCAACATGAATCTTCTAGAAACTTCATCGTCACAGAAATGATAAACTTCTTAGTTCTTTTATGATATTTCCCATAAGTCATTATTTCATTAATGTGAATTAAAGAATAAACTTCTTTTCACTAAAAAGAGAGAGACAGAGACAGAGAGAGAGAGAGAGAGAGAGACAGAGACAGAGAGAGAGAGAGAGAGAGAGAGAGAGAGACAGAGACAGAGAGAGAGAGAGAGAGAGAGAGAGAGAGAGAGAGGGAGAGAGAGAGAGAGGGAGAGAGAGAGAGAGAAAACACTTGTCTGAAATTGTAAT